>NW_007231675.1:188338-339073 GCF_000164805.1 Carlito syrichta | reverse complement strand
CCACCCCCCAGGCAAACCAAACCTAAATATTTGAAAATTATTTAACTTGTGGCTGTCTGAATGACACACCTTTCTCCTCACCGCTGTCAGGAGCGTATGTGGAGTCAAAAAGATCTTATTGGAAGGAACTACCGCACATGAACTAGCACCCATCCTTCCAACTAGCTCAACTTGTCGCTTTTCTAAAGCTTCCAGGCGTCAGTTGTAAGAGGAAAGTGTTTCCGGGCATAATGATGGCAAAGGTTGATGGTGGTCATGGCCCCTAAGGGTTAAGGTCATGGTAGTCAAGACCAATCACAAAGAAATTTCCTTCCTTTATGGAGCATTAGTCTAATGAGATGAATGATTGTTAGAAGCTGCACTTACTGCATTGGTGACACATCTCTCACCAATGGGAGACTTTACTATCATTAAATTTTCTCAGAGAATGAAGAGAGTCCAGTCTGGATGCTACAGACTGAGTGGAATTCTTCCACTCACATCCGCGTCGAATCTGAAGCTCTGCTTGAGTTTTCAAGTATGAGAAGGAGCCAGAGGGAGAAGCTTCCTCCTGACGGGTGAGATGGGTTTACTTCCAGAAGGAGCAGTTTGTTCACCTACTTGGAGACTTGAAGAAAGATCCGAGAGGGGGGAAGACATGGGGAAACCAGAGGGAGGAGAAAGAGCTCAGGCAAGAACGGTACCTCTGGCAAAAGGGGCAGGCTGGAGGCTTGGGGAGGCATATCCTTTGCAACTCCTGATCCCAGAAGGCCCTGTCCCTTGATTGGTACAAGGGAACATCTAAGATCAGCTTTTATTTCTCCCTGCCATACCACCCAGAGAACTGCCTGGTATCTTCAGTAAAGAACCTTATATATTCAGGACCCGCCTGGGCAACTTAGCGAGACCTCATCTCTACAATAAATCAAAAAATTAGCCGGGCGTGGTAGTGCACGCCTGTAGTTCCAGCTACTTGGAAGGCTGAGGCAGAAGGATCGCGGGAGCCCAGGAGGTCGAGGCTGCGGTGGCTGGGAGCGGCCACTTCACTTCAGTCTGGGGATGGAGTGAGACTCCAACTCAAAAAAAAAAGAACTTTATATTTTTCTATATTGTAGTCTGAAGGGCTTGGCATCCTGGAGAATAGTAGACTTGGGGTGGCAGGAGGACTACTTCCTTGAGAACTTTCAAGGAAAAGGGTAGGAGGAGACTGGCTTTTTGTCTGGGGACTTCCTTAGATTATCAGAAGCACAGAGACCGATGACCAAGAGAGGCGCCAAAATAAATCTAAATTCCTGCTGCTCCCTGCTTGTCATTTCTTCGAGGTCACTCAAAGTTCTGAAGCAGAAGTAAGTCTGATTTTTGTTTCTGACTTTCCTTCCAACCCAACTACTTCCTTCCTGAGCGTTTTGCTTTTTTGTTGTTTAGGGGGCCCTCCTTGGTATGTCCGCATTCTGGGCTTACACCTGCCATAGCATTTACCAACAGTACCGAAATTTCCTTTCCAGACTGTGAGCGCCATGAAGGCAGAGATATTGAAAACTTTTTCATGGTTCTAGCCCTAGTTCTTATTGTAATTGCTATACAAAATAGTTGATCAAGAAATACAAGTTGAATAAATGCATGAGTATATTTGCTTACCTTATCATATTTAATCTTTATACTTTCCATTATTACCTTCCATTTAATAAATAAGAAAAACAACACACAATTACATAAGCATTTCAAGGTTACAGGGCTAATATATAATTCAGGAGGAGGTAATATTTGAACTGAACCTTGAAGGATAAGTAGAATTTCATCAGGTAGAGCTGGAAAGAGGTCTTCCAAGTAGAACCAAGCACAGAACTAGCAAAGCATGCAGCATATTTGGGGACTGGTTATCATCGACTTTGGTGGTTGTAACAAGGTGTGTGCAGTGGTGTAGTGAAAGACAAGATTGGAGTAACAGTAGAGTAACAATAATAAGAGTAGGTAACATTTATTGAGCACTCAATATATGCCAACACTATTTTAAGCACTTAAGTGTAAAAAAATAAAGTAAAATAAAATTACAAGTGGCTAATATATGCCCATGGTAAAATAAAAGTTTAAAGAACAGAAGCATATGAACCTGCAATTCCCCTATTGGGAATATACCTGGAGGAACTCAAATCATTCTACAAAAAAGATCCTGCACTCGTATGTTTGTTGCAGCCCTATTCACAATAGCAAAAACATGGATCCAACCATGTTGCCCATCGAAGCTGGACTGGATTTTAAAACTGTGGTACATATATACAATTGAATATTATGCAGCCACAAAGAAGGACAAACATATGGACTTCACAGCAACTTGGATGGATTCAGAGTCGATCATACTCAGTGTTATATCACAGAAACAAAGAACAGAGTACCATATGTGTTCACTCATAAGTGGACCTTGAACAATTATTATAATACTATAAGAAAGGGATTGGCAGTAGTAGGAAACTGCTAGGGGAGGGAGGGGCACACTTCATCAACAAGAGTACTTGCATAATTAACATTTGTATACCTAACCCTGAATTGTACCCCACATCTTTATTTAAAAAAAAAAAAAAGAACTAGAAGCATAAACAGTGGAAAGTAAAACTCCCTCTCAAACCTGTATCTTCCATCTCATTCCCCCTTTCCTGAGGCAACCACTGCTATATTTTCTGTATATCTTTCTAGAAATACATATTCGTGCATATGCAAACATAAATGTATATATTTTTACACAAATGGTTATGTTCTAATATACTGTTTTACTCCTTGTTTTTTTCGTTTTCAGTGTGTTGGAGACCAGCTCACATTGATATTTTGGAACTTCCTCATATTTAAAAACTGATTCACAGTACTCCATCATATGTGTGCCATAATCTATTTAACTGGTCCCCTCATAACAGACATTTGGGATTTTAATCAATTTAAATTTGATGTAAAAGTTAAATATAAACTAAAATAAATAGTACATACATCTTATGAAAATAATACAAATAAAATAAAATGTGTTTGGGGAGACACCCCTTTTCAACAAGGGTGACTGAACGATGTATATTTGTATACCTAACCCTTAACTGTACCCCACAATTTTAAATAAAAAAATATTGATTTTTTAAAAATGTGCCGTAATCTATTAACTAGTTCCCTCCTGATAGCCATTTAGGATGAGCATTACGTGATATAGTTTTCCTCTTTTCTGTAAATGGACAGTGTTCATTTTCTGTTTTTAGAATGTTGCTTTGTTATAAATGTTTTAAAATGCTGCTTTTTCTTATTGATTTGTAAGACTTCTTTATATATTAGGGAAACTAGCCTCTTAAGTTTTATATATTTTATCATTTTTTTCTTAATTTGTCATTATTCTCTGATATTGTCTATGATATTTTAATGTTTTTAGTTTTTTAAAAATGTTATATTCAGAAGATTTCAAATGTGTACAAAAATGGGAAGAATAACTTGATAAATTCTTATGGTTCAAATACCCAGCATTATCAAAATATATACAAACTTAATTCATTTAATACCACCCTTCTCTGCCCTGCTTCTCTCCTTCTGCCCTGCCGGATTATTTAAAAATAGGTATATCCTTTTATATTATTTTTACCTATGATCATCACAGTTCTACAGTGATTTCATTTTTGTGTTATCAAATGTGTTGGTCTTTCATTTTATGGCTTCTGGTGTTTGGATCACCCTGAGAATGTATACAGTCACAAAAAAAACCTTTTGAGGTGAGTAGTATCTTTAAGAGGAGGAAAACTGAACCATAGAGAAGTTAGGATAACTTGCCTAGGGCGGTGGGAGTCAGGACCGATAGCTGGAACCTAAGGCAGGGCTCCCTCTTCTGACCATCACACCATGCCTCTGGCCAAGGAGGCTTTAACAGCCTGGCTAAGCAAGACTGAGGCCTCAAGTTGGTACTGCATTCATTCATGGCTGCTGAACGGTGAAATCATGCAGAAGCAGCTTTGCGCGGTGGCTGCTTCCGCAAGCCTTTAAAGGAGTGCACTTTGCGGGGGGCGGGTATCTGTCGCAGATCCCCTCTAGACTCTCAGGAAGGCTCCCGGACTCTGTCGATAGGAAGCATGCATATTTACATAGATACAAATGCACACATGCACACACTCACAATCACACACCAGCCTCCATGGACCTGCTTATCTTCCTTCTATCATCTCTGTATTAGACTAGGAAACAGGTTTTCAGTTATTGTGAATCTGGATTGGGTACTTACCAGGGTTTTTAATTTAATTTTTTTTTTTTTTGCCATTCAGTTCCCTAGAGAACAGTGCAGTTTGATTATATTTGTGTTTGTAGGCAGGTCGGAATGACCTATTTAATCAATACATCTAAAGGCTAAGAGGTAAACTATATTATTCCGGTTCTGTAACAAAGCTTATGTTAATTTAACCTGACATGTAGCATGTAAGGTTAATATTATTTGGATTATATGTATCATTTTTCGAAATTGACGTTTTTGTTGGTTTCTCCTGACATTTTTGAACTATAATATGGAATGCAATACTTCTCCAACAAAGAAGGTAATTCTCACTAGTGAAGGTAATTAATGGTTATTTGATCATATTACAGCATAGAAATGATGTTTCTGCTACACAATAGCTTTCCTAATTGGTGATCCAAGGATGACCATGTTCATTTTCTGCCCATAGAGATTTCCTACTGTGCATGGCATTATCTCTTAATATTGTGATAGCAGCAAATGATGGTTATAGCCAGTAAGAAAATTAATTTACAATGCTTCAACAATCATTATAAAAGACCTAGTAATGCTAATTTCGGTATAGGATGAGTCATCTAATTGTTAATTAAGTAGGATCTTGCTGCCAGTCTCATAGAACAGAGCACACTGTGTTGTAGGTGTTTGATAGAGATGAACAATGCTGAGAGAAAGTTCGTGGATACACACTGACCCCCACAAATGCATGTGATGTTTGTAGTTATGAAAGCACAAGCAAAAGCAATAGCTTTATTCAAAGTCAGAACCAAACAGCCAAATTTTAAATAATTGTTATTTTGCTCTTATTTTATGAAGAAAATATCTTGCTAGTCTATTTGCTAGCTTTACAAATCCCCAAAATATCTTTAAATCTTGATTTGATTTCTGAAGTTCAAAATGCTCTCACAAATGTATTACCCTTTAGTTTTTCTTAAAGGAAATAATAAAATCACTGCCATCTATTTGAAAACTACTAGCATCTCCATTTACTTCTCTTAGTTGTAGTATTGCATCTAATTTATAAAACTTGAATGCACATGTAACCCATAGGCAAAAACGGGGGTTGCTAATTTTAATTGGCTTCTCTAGCTGGTGGTCTCACATGGCTGGGGATTCAGAGGTCCTAGTTATTTCTTCCCTTTCAGCTTTTGTTATTTCGCACTAATAGGTTTTTGTATTTTTAGTCTGTCTTCATGTGAGAAGTACCCTGTCCCTTCAGTGAGTTTAGTTGCCTTTTTCCTAGGCCTTGCCAGACGTCCTGATCCTTGTTTTCTTGCAGGGGTGGCGGGTAGGTGATTGGAAGGGAAGCACTGGGATAACCAGAACATCACATATTTCTCATTTGAATACAATGCAATTAATTGCTCAAAAAGAACATCTGTCTCTACCAAGAGGGTGAACTATTCATTTTCTAACTGCCAGCTTGGAATAACTAATTTAAAATGTTTTGTGTTATAAAGTAGGAAATGGTTTATTTTCTTTAAAAGGGTATTGAACATGATTATAATAAAAGCTATCTAATATTGAGTGGAAATTCAACATTTTCCTAAAGAGTTTACAAAACCACAATAGATTTTCTTCCTGCTAATTCAAATATTCATAGGTCATACAGTCTGGCCTTCTGCCACAGTGCACCTTTAATTCCTTATTTTAAAATATTAATTAACTTTTAAACGTAAGTCCTTTAGCTCTAGATATAGTGCCGCCTATATGAAGGAAATAACATGACTGAGGTGAAGAATGGTGTTTCTTGGAATAGGTATTGTTTGCCAAGCTGTATCCAAGAGCCCTACAGAAAGTAGAAAAAGACATTATAGAAGAGTAAGCAGACATTTTTACAAGGTCACTTCATTCAGACTGGAAAGTGGCCAGCACAATGTCATTATTTACAACAGGATCTGGGAACACTTGAGGAAATTACAGACCATTTAGTTTTGATTCCATTGTGGGGGGCAAAGTCTTAGGAAGTATTTTAGGAGATTAAATGGGGAACACTGAGAAAAGCACAGCTTGATTAAGGATAGCCAATGCAGTCTCTGGAATGAAAAAGTCATGCTTCGATAATTTTTTGACTTCTTCAAGGAAGTAAATGCCAAGAAAATCAAATGAATGCTTCAAAATTCTCCATTCTAAATTTCCAAGAGGTGATTGTTAAAGTTTTACTTCACAAATTAGCACACACAAAGAAGTATGTGTGGTAATTAAAATTGTAGAAATGCTACTTAAAATTGTAGAAATGCAGAGAACAAGGATTGATTGTGCATTAAATTGTTTTGAAAATAAAAAATCATCACAAAAATATATCATAGGGCCAAGAAAATTGTACTCAAACAAAGACATTATCACAGCCTGAGTATTTACCACCAGTGTCGACATCATATGTTTTGCATTTATTATGTAACTGGACAGAAGTTTTCCATAAGGAAATGGAAAAAGTGTAAAATCCCTGACTTTCAAGAATATATAGTCTAATAAAGATAACACTGATTCAGACATATCAAAGTAGACAGAGAATTTGACAAACATATAACAAAAATTTAATAAGATTGATTGTTAGACTGCCAGTAGTGAGAAAAACATGTTGGTTTTTAAAATTCAAGGCAAGCATTCATAGAACTTCTCTTTGAACCAGGGAGGCAAAGCAGTTAGATGATGTTTGGTGGAGGGGCAAACCCTGTGATCATAAAAGGAACAGCAGGCCAGGTCATTTTCTGAACATGGGAGAGATCTTTCTGGAAGGTTGCCCAAGTTCCCAGTCCAGGCGGCAGGTAGAAGGGAGACAGTCCTTGAAGGGTAATCTGCAAATGCAACATGAATAGGAAGTTAACTGAAAATGAACAGAGAATAGACCAAAATGAGCCAACAACATTAGGGTACTGAATTACAAGGCCTTTACATCCTTTCTAATTCTAAAATACTGTGATCTCTTAGGAGATCCTCAGAGAATCTTTTCTAATCAGACAGGAAAGAATCCCTCCTGGTTAAAGTAACCCAGGGATGTTCGACATCCTCTAGAAGGCAAGATATTATAAGAGAGGAGAAGAGTTCACCACAGACCTGATATTTTTTGAGTATTACTATGTCCCAGACACTTTGCTAAAGATTTAACTTGCATGGTCATTTACTTTAATCCTCTCTGAAATGCTAATATAGATAGTTACTATAATTATCCCCATTTTTCAATTGAAGAAACTAAATTAGAGAGGGGATGAAATTTGTTTAAGATTCACATAGCCAATAAGTGCACATTATTGGAGCTAGTTATTTTAAGCCAGTATACAAAAGTGTCTCAACTTGCCTGCTCATAAGACTTATCTGAGGTGCTTGGGATAAAACAGATATTCTAGGCCCCTCCCCTGAAGCTTCTAGTAAGTAGATTCCAGGGTGGAGCCAGAGAATAAAAATTTTTACAAGCTGCCAAAGTGAGTCTTATGATCAGCCCTGTTTGAGAAACATTGCTCTAATACCATGAGGCCTTCCAGAATACCAGACTTGGGTATCCCAAAGTCTAGCAGATGTTGGCAGCTGGAAGAATGTATGATGTAAAGCATGGAGTACCCATCCTCCAAGAGGGCCAGGAGACTATAGCCCCCATGGCAGTATCACTCCATGAGGACACAGCCATCCATTTGTCCACAAGGTACACTCACCCTCCTGGCAGGATTCTATGTAATAAAACCCTCCTTGGCTTAAATCAGGTCTTCTTGATAAACTATAGTTCAGAGACCCAGATTTCATCATTCTCTTTAAAATTTTTACACAAAATAATAACAATAATAAAAATAGAATCAATAGAAGGATTCCCTTTGACCAAGAGGGGAAAAGAAAGGAACACAAATAGAACAGAGAGGATCTTGAAATATCTACTTTTAGGGTTACTAGAATATATAATTTGAGGGTGACTAGAATTGGTTAACATTTGGACCTCCTGATAGTTCTAATCGTGGTGTCTTTGTTGATTGAACACTTAAATGGATGCATAGGTCTTTTTTGGGAGACTAAACAATACACTATAATATGCAATCTACTTTCTTGGTACAAGAACTTTAAAAAGAACACATTTAATTAAATGTACCAGAACTTCATAGAGCTGCTAAAGTATCAACACACTCTTCAAGGATCCATTGGGAAACTACCAATTATGCATCAAAATAAACATACCCAGAGCAGACTAGGGCTTATTAATGTTCACACTTGAATCAATTCTACAAACATTTATTGAGCCTCTACTATGTGTCAGGTATTAGGACTGTACCTTATAAGGAATACAAAGATGAGTACAATAAGATAGCTTCTATCTTAAAGAAACTTCTAATTTAATACATGAGGCAAACATATACCCAAATGACTCTAATACAAGCTCTAAATATCATGAAAGATTAAAATTACATATTCTGGGGGTTCAGATTGCTTCCGGGCTCTAAAAATTCCTCAGGAAGGAGATGGCATTTGTGATAAGATTGAAAGGACAGATAGGGAAAATTTGGTAAAGAGAGCTTATAAAGTTCTCATTTTGAAACTTTATGTTCTTATCTGTAAAATAGGGATAATAGTAGTTCTCATTGGCTACTCTGCAGTAATGTTTACGGGGCAATCTAACTTCATGGATAGATGATGACTAGTTCAGTAATAGTTGCTTCTCAAGAAATGTGTACACTTACTACTACCAACTGCTAACTCATTTTTTTAATGATTCCAGTGTTACCTTTCAAAGGACTGCAGAGTAGTCTAAGCCTCATGGTGGAAAGGTTACTTTCGTGAACCCCACAAAAGTATACCATAAGTGTGAATGTACTTGTGGATGAGTCTCTGGTTATTCATATATTGGCTATGCTATGGGTTGAGGTGACCCAGGCAGGTAAGCTCTTTTCTAAAACTATAGGGTAAAGAACATATCATCCTCTTGACTTGTTCAACAATATGCGCCTCACATCTGTCTCAACTTTTCTGGTCCCACTGCCCTAATTTGGTTCAGACCCTTACCACTTCACCTCCTGAGTACTGCATATTTCTTCCAACTGAGCTCTTGGCACATAGGCCTTCCCTCTGCTGTTCTTTTACACAAACCACCATCAGACTAATATTCCTAAAGTGGTGCTCTGTTCACATCACTTTGTTCAAAAGTCCTTCAGTGACTCCTTTCTGTTCTCCGGAGAGAATCTAGACTCCAGGGCCTGCCATTTTGCACTCCACAATCTGGACCCATCACATCTTCAAGTCTTAAATTCCTCAACACTCCTATGTCTGTGCTTTTGCTTTTGCACCTCTTGCTGGCTAAAACATTCAGCCCTAATCTTCACATATCAAAGTAGCTCCCATCCTTCAGTGCCTGCCCTGCTCAACTTCCAATTTCCACCAGCTTTCTGTGTATACCACTTGGTTTTGTACATATTTGAGTACATGGCTATACCCATCAGGATAAATAACATCAACTGCTTACAGTACAATACAGCAATATTGTTGCCTGCACAGAGCTTTGCTTATTTTAAGCACTCAATAACTTTAGTTATACATAATATTTACTAATACTATTTAGTCATACATAATATTTAATAATAATATTTAATACTTATTAACTGCTATGTTTCAGGTGCTACTTAAATTCTCTACATGCAATATCTCATTTTATCTTCTCAAGAACCCTCTGAAGTAGGTACTGTTATTATTCCCAATGAAGAATGAAGAAACAGGCACAAAGAGTAACTATCTTAAAGTTACAAAACTAGCAAGCTGGGCTCAGGTAGTTTTGCTTTTGACACTCCTAACAAATATGCTGTGGTGGTCAAGTCTTTAGCAATCTATAAAATCCTTTTACTTCCATAATTTTCATCTTGTCTCCACAACAAATTAATGAGGTTGGAATTATTATTCTCCCTATCCAGAAGTGGAAACTGAGGCATAGTGACAAGCTCAATGTTATCTGGTGAGCCATAGAGTAAGGATTTGAGCACTGAGGTCATTCTTCCTTAGTGCTACTCAGTGTCACAGCAATATGGCCCCCATAACAAAAAACAAGGATAAGTAGATACCAGTTTCTGAGAATATGATCTGGATGTTTTTCAAGATCAGTATGTGCCACTGGTGCATTCCTGATGCCAACTGGCCATCTGGTAATGTGACACAAGTAACAAAATGTCGGGGGGGGAGTACCCACTGAGCTCTAATCTTGCCTTTCTAATCTCCTTTGCCATGTTCAAACTCATACACGTTTGAAAGAGGAGCGTTTGTTGTTCAGTTTCTGCGAATTGCCTTTGTCTTAGCTTGGGCTCCTTCTAAAGAAAAATTTCAGTGTAGGCAGTTTACTTGGAAGATGATCCTAGGAAGCAGGAGTAAAGGAGTGATGAGAAGGAGACAGGGAAGAAGAAGAACTCAATAAAAGATGTGTTATCAGGCAAAGATGGCTCCATTACACCTGGACCTTTAAGAATTTCACAGACTTGGTGAATGAGGATCTATAATCTGTGGGCGGATTATAGTTCTTCTGGGATCAGCTTGGATTGGCTTCCTGCTTTGAATTAAATTCAGGTCTACTCCATGTTTCTCTCTTTTCTTCGCAAAGTAGTAGCAATACAGATAAGTTCTTTAAATGGTGAACAGCAGAAGGACAAAAAAGAAACCAATTCACGTAAACACATTTAATCTATGGTTGACATCATGCCTGCCCAAATACCCTTATTGAAAGTAAATTGGAAGACCAATCTCAACATCAATGGGATGAGGAAAGCCACTCTGCCTCTCCTTGTGGGAAGTACTGGAAAGTCGCATAACAGAGAGACATAATGAAGAACTGGAAATGATAACCCCATCTACTTGATCCATAAAGTGGGGATAGTGATATTTACTTTAGCATGTGTTATGAGGAGTAAACTAGATAAATCATGTGAAACGGAGATTACAGTTGTGGCAAATAATAACTGATCACCAAATATTAAATCCCTCTCTTATCCACTTCCCTAGCCATTAGGAGAAAGGTGAAAGGAAGTAATGTTTAATTGGCTCTGTCTACATGATACCAAACCATTTCTTTAATTAAATAGAAAAATAGTCAATCACATTAGGCAAACTGAAGAAAAAACAATACTTCACTAATTTTTTAAATCCCTGAATAGTTGTATGTTTACTTCTTATAACATTTCCCCTACAAAATTGCAAAACAGCCATAAAAACCAAGAAAATAGCATTGCTATACTGCTACCATCTAAAACTCAGACCCAGCCGGGCTCGGTGGCTCAGCCTGTAATCCCATGCCTTGAAGGCTGAGGTGAGTGGATTGCCTGAACCTGCGGGTTCGAGACCCGCCTGGGCAACTTGGCGAGATCTCATCTCTACAATAAACCAAAAATTAGCCGGGTGTGGTAGCATGCACCTGTAGTTCCAGCTACTTGGAAGGCTGAGGCGGAAGGATTGCAGGAGCCCAGCAGGTTGAGGCGGAAGGATTGCAGGAGCCCAGTCTGGGTGACAAGAGTGAGACTCCAACTCAAAAAATATATATATATAAAAAAAATAAAATTTAAAAAAAAAAAACTCAGACCCCATTAAAGTTTTCCAAATGTCCCATAGATCCAGTTCAGAATTAGGGAATGCATTTAGTTGTTATATTACTTTAGTTTCCTTAAATCAGAACAGTTTCTCAGTCTTTCACTGACTTTCTTAACTGTATTTGTTGTCTATACTTCATAACAGATTGCCACAAATTTAGCAACACACATTTATTATCTTGTCTCTGTGAATCAGGAGTCCAGGCATAATTTAATAGAGCTTCTCATAGTATTTCTTACAAGCAACAAATTCCATTTTTGCTCATCTTGGAAATTGCTTTATCTTGAGAGTTTTAACAATAGGATTGCTGGATATAGGATTCTTGGTTGACAGGTGTTTTGTTTTTTTTTCCTTTGAGTACCGTGAATATGTTATCTCACTGCCTTTTGGCCTCTGTTGTTTCCACTGGAGAGTAATCTGGCAATTGTATCGAGGTTCCCTTGTAACATTCATTTTTTTTTTAATCTTGCTGTTTTCAAGATTTTCTCCTTGTATTTAACTTTCAGCATTTTTTACTACAATGGGTCTGTTTGTGAATTTCTCTGCATTTATCTTCTTTGGAGCTTGTTGAGTTTCCTGGGTAAGGATTATTATTTTTCCATTGAGGATGTTTTCAGCTATGAGTCTTTGGAATATTTTTTTCTTCTTTTTTTTCCTCTCCTTTTGATAGTCCCATTACTTGTATGCTGTGGTACATAGTAACTGATTACCAAATATTAAATCCCTCTCCTATCATTTCCCTAGCCATTAGGAGAAAGGTGGAAGGAAGCAATGTTTAATTAGCTCCATCTACATGATCCTGAGTCATTTCTTTGAAGCTCTGTTCATTTTTTTTCTTATTTCTCTTATTCTTTGGCTTGCATAATCTCTATTGATCTATATTCTAGTTCTCTAATTCTTTCCTCTGACAATTCAAATCTACTATTGAGCTCCTCTGTGAATCTTTAAATTTCTATCATTAGCCGGGCTCGGTGGCTCAGCCTGTAATCCCAGCACTTTGGGAGGCTGAGGTGAGTGGATTGCCTGAGTCCGCAGGTTCGAGACCTGCCTGGGCAACTTGGTGAGACCTCATCTCTACAATAAACCAAACAATTAGCCAGGTGTGGTAGCATGCGCCTATAGTTCCAGCTACTTGGAAGGCTGAGGCAGAAGGATCACCGGAGCCCAGCAGGTCAAGGCTGCGGTGGCCAGAAGCGGCCACTGCACTCCAGTCTGGGCGACAGAGTGAGACTCCAACTCAAAAAACAAAACAAAACAAAACAAAAAAATAAATTTCTATCATTGTACTTTTCAACTCCAGAATTCCTATTGAATTCTTTCTTATAATTTATTTTTGTTGATATTTTCTATTCGAGGTGACATTCAATATACCTTATTTTAATTCTTTAATCATGCTTTCCTTTAATTTTGTGAAATGTTTTTGAGTAGGAATCTCACTCTGTCCCCCAGGCTGGAGTGCAGTGGCATGTTCAGGGTTGCAGCACAGCCGCGACCTGCTGGGTTCAGGTGATCCTTTTGATTCAGCCTTCCTAGTAAATGAATCACAGACACACATCACCATGCTCAGCTAATTTTTTGATTTATTGTAGAGACAAGGTCTCACCAAGTTGCCCAGGCTGGTCTCGAGTCTCTGGATTCAGGGAATTTTCTTACCTCTGCCTCCCAAAGTGCAGGGATTACAGTCACTGCCTGGCTTGTGAACATATTTATAATGGTTACTTTGAAATATTTCTGTCCAAATTTTATATTTGTTCTGATTCAAGGAAAGTTCCTTCCAGCTAGTATTTCCCCTTTTCTCTTACAAGCTAGCCAGCCTAAGGTCTTGCTATATCTTCTTTATTGCCTCTTACTACTGTCTCTACTGTCTTGAGATCACCCTTAGGCTTAAATGTTTTCATACTCTCTTGCAAATAAAGTCGGCTCCTTTGGGAAAAAGTTAGGAACTATGTGGTTAATGGCCTGAATTGCCCCTCAGGCAATATCTCTGAGTCAGGACTCTGAAGCTGGGGATAGAGGGGCTAGCAAGCCCCTAGGAGCTGAGTGCTTGGTGCAGAGGGTCAGCCTAAGGTCCTCTCAACTTCCTTGTCCTGGCATGGAACCACCACCTCAGGAACCAGGAAAAGGGCTATCATGGACTCAGCATTGTCAACACACCACACCCAAGGAATAGTCTCTGTCAGGGATGTAGAGCCTTCATTTCTCAACAGCATGTCTGGGACTTAGCCTCAGCAACAGATGCTGGGGAAAGGATGAGCTATGCTAAAACCCTGTTCCTTTCAGAAACAAAGCCCTCCAGCTGAGAGCCAGTTGGAGAGAGAGCCTTGTGCTCTTGGCTAGAGTAGTCTCTGCCTCTCTGATTTAAGAAAGGAGAGGGAAGGAGTGGTCTTGGTTTAAATACCATAGACTCTCACCTTTCTTACCTACTTTTCATAGATTTAATTGAATAGATGTTTCTTCATTTGCCATTTGCCCTCAGGACCATTTCCAGAGAGAATTTGAATGGTTGATTCTTTGTTTTGTTTTTAAATTTTTGACAAATTTCACTGGAGCAAAACTCCTTATGCTGTCATGGCAGAAGCTGATCTCATTAACTCAATTTTTAACTTCTGTACTAGCTGCATTATTTTTGAGCAGTCATGGTCCATACCCTATACACATTTCAGAGTTTCTACATATCAGAGTTCTTTTGCATTATCCATAATTACAGCTTTTCTGGGGACCTTTGCACTGTCCTCTCTGCCTAGAACTCCCTTTCCCCAGATATTTGCATGACATACTCCCTCCCCTTTTTCACGATTGATCAAGAATCATCTTTTTAGTGGCGCTTTCCCTCACCACTTTAACATTGAACTCTCCACCTCTAAACTGGCACTCTTATGCTCCTTTTTGCTTTATTGCTCCCCTTCACAACATTCATCACCATCTATGATACCATATATTTACTTATTTGGTTTTTGCCCTTCTTACTCCAGTGGAATACAAACTCTATTTTTAAAAACTTCTTTTGTTCACTACTAAGTCCTTAGCACCTTTATATGTCCTGTGCATGGTTGGCACTAAACATTTACTCAAAAAGAGTACAGTAAGTAATATTCTCGCTATCTTACATGTATTAGCTCATCTAATACTGACCTATGATTATTAATAAGAATAAAAATAATAAAAACTAATACTGTCTCCTATTCTTCAGACTTGGAAACTAAGGTACAGAGAAATTATATACAACCAAGTTGTGGTGAAGGCAAGATTTAAGCCGAGGTCACTTGACTACTAAATTTCCATTCCTTCTTATTCTCCTCACCCCCAGAAACTGGTTTTTCTTCCAAAGTACTAACTCAACTATTTTCACTTTACATGTTAAAAGACATTGTTTGACACTAGGTAAGGTTATTAAAATTTCAGAGTACTCACATTTTAATAATGCAGTCTTAAGAATCAAACCCCATCTAATGAGATAATCATGTGGTTCGTGTTTTTACATCTGTTGATGTATTTAATTATATTTATGGTCTTGTGAATGTTGAACCAGCCCTGCATCCTGGGGATGAAGCCTACTTGGTCATGGTAGATGATTTTTGAGATGTGCTTTTGGATCTGATTTGCTAGAATTTTGTTGAGGATTTTTGCATCTAGGTTCATAAAGGATATTGGCCTGTAGTTCTTTCTGTGTTGCATCTTTACCTGGTTTGGGTATCAGTGATATCGGCCTGTAGTTCTCTTTCTTTGTTGCATCTTTACCTGGTTTGGGTATCAGTGTAATGTTAGCTTTGTAAAATGATTTGGTGAGAATTCCATCTTTCTCAATTGCCTGGAATACTTTCAATAGAATTGGTATCAGTTCTCCCTTGTATGTTTTGTAGAATTCTGCTGGAAATCCATCTGGTCCAGGGTCCAGGTAGTTTTTGTATGACAGAGTCAATTTCCTGGGTTGTTATTGGTCTATTCAGTGTCTTCTTGTTTCAACTTGGGTAGCTTGTGTGATGTCAGAAAGTCTTCCATTTCATCTAGGTTATCAAGTCTATTTCCATATGGGTGTACATAGTGATCTCTGATAATCTTTTGTATTTCTTCAGGGTCAGTTGTGATTTGATCTTTTGTATTTCTGATTGTTTTTATTTGGGTTTTTTCTCTCTTTTTCTTGGTCAATCTGGCTAGGGGCCCATCAATCTTGTTAATTCTTTCAGAGAACCAACTTTTTGTTTTGTTGATATAAGAACCTTAGAAAACGCAGGAGACACCCTTATGGAAATTGGAGCTGGCAACAAATTCCTATCCAGAACCCTAAACACCAATACCTTAAGAAATAAGATAGACAAGAGGGACCTCATCAAATTAATGAGCTTCTGCAAAGCAAAAGAAACCATCAAGAGAGCAGGGAGACAGCCCACAGAATGGGAAGAAATATTTGTCAACCGTATATCTGACAAAGGCCTAACATCTAGGATCTACAAGGAACTCAAACGCACCGAAGGGGAAAAAACAAACAGCCCCTTTAAAAAGTGGGCAAAAGACATGAATAGACACTTCTCAAAAAAAGTTATACGGGCAGCCAAAAGATACTTGAAAAAGTGCTCAGCCTCACTCATCATCAGAGAAATGCAAATCAAAACCACATTGAGATACTACCTAATCCCTGTAAGAATGGCCATCATTAATAAAACAAACAACAGATGCTGGCAAGGATGTGGAGAAAAAGGAACACTTCTACACTGCTGGTGGGAATGCAAACTTGTACAACCTCTCTGGAAAACAGTCTGGAGATTTCTGAAAGAACTAGAAATTGACCTTCCATATGACCCAGCAATTCCCCTATTGGAAATATACACAGAGGAACTCAAATTATTCTATGAAAAAGATACCTGGACATGTATGTTTGTTGCAGCGCTATTCACAATAGCAAAAACATGGTACCAACCATGTTGCCCATCGAAGCTGGACTGGATAAAAAAAAAAATGTGGTACAAATAAACAATGAATATTATGCAATCATAAAGAAGGACAAATATATGGACTTTGCAACAAACTGGATGGATTTGGAGTCTATCATACTCAGTGATTTATCACAGAAACAAAGAACTGAGTTCCATATGTTCTCACTCATAAGGTGACCTTGAACAATTATAATGCTACAAGAATGCGATTGGCAGTAGTGGAAAACTATCAGGGGAGTGGGGTTGGGACTGGCAGTTGAGAGAAACTGCTAGGAGAGGGAGGGGCATAACTCATCAACAAGTGTAGCTGCATAATCAATGTTTGCATACCTAACCCTGAATTGTACCCCACATCTTTATAATAAATAAATAAATTTTTAAAAAAAGAATCAAACCCCTTTCAATATCAGACAAATCTTTTTTCTTAAGCAATATTTCAGACAGAAGATAAGGAGAATTATTTTTGGAAGAAATGTGATGCTTCTTAAATAAGCAGCATCATTTCCCTGCCTATGGGTATCTAGCAATATGCACTGAATTAAATGAGGTATAGTAGCTGTAAATTGTACAATTAGTGCTCACTCTTAGTTTCTAGGAATTATGTTAATGTAGTTGGGTGTTGCATCAACTAATCGCAATGCAAATTATCAAAAAACCCAATGATATCACTCATAAGTGGACCCTGAACAATTATCATAATACTAAAAGAAAGGGACCGGCAGTAGTAGGAAACTGCTGGTGGGGGGAAGGGGAGGAGGACACACTTCATCAATAAGGATACCTGATCTCAAACCAAATGAAGTAGGAACTAAAGTGAGGTCCCAACTTTACCTATTTGTATGCCTAACCTTGAATTGTACCCCATATCTTTAAGATACATTTTTTTAAAAAAACCTAATAATATACTGAAAAGCATCCCTCTGAATCTAAATTGGAATAGAAACTCTATAACATGTATTAAAATCTACACTCCCATATTTAACGAAATAGAGAAATAGGACTTGCTGGTATTACTATTCTACCTAACATAAATAAAAACTATAGGATTATACATGAACTGAATAATAAATATTATCAATGCATATATATGGATGGTAGAAATTACAGATGATATTTAAATTTTTATATATGTCAAATAAATGTATCCTTTTTGGAATCAGAAAAAATAGTGGTCAAAGGTCAGAAAACACTAAGGAATCTTGTGTTCACAAGAAGAAACTTTAATGATTAAACATGTAAATAAGTCTATTTGTCTCTGTATTATAGATGATCTGTACCTGTAAATACATTAACAACCTGTAGATTTAAACAGGTACAATTAAGAAGATCTGGTACTTCTGAAACTTGCTATGTAAAGAAGTAAGTGTAATATATTAACTATGATCCTTAATAATGGATGATTTTTAAATGAATACTTAATAATTTGCATATGAATGGAGTACATGTGCTAGTTTGATATGTGCATGCAATGTGTAATGATCAAATCAAGGTATTTAGGATATGCATCTCCTCAAATACTGTCTTATATGAAGACACCTTGCTATAAAGTTGAGTCTCTGTTACTGAAAGAGGCAGCAGAGCAGAGGTTCTGAGCTTGGGCTCCAGAGCCATACAGCTCATATTCTAAACCCCAGCTCCACCATTCACTAGCTGTGGGACAGTGCGCAAGCTGTTCACAGTCTCTGTGGTTTGGCCTCATCACTTGTAAAAAGAAGGAAATAATAATTCCTGTTTCATAGGACTGTGGTGAGGATTAAAGGCACTGATGCATTAAACACTTAGAACAATGCCCTGGTATGTGTCTGCTAGCATGATTATACTAATCTGTAAGCCTCTTGAAGGTAAGGGGAGCTATTTTATTGAGTTCTGTCCCTAGCACACAGAAAAACACCAGTGAATGGTTATAGGATGAATGATGGGATTAATCTGAGAACTAAAATGAAAATGAGAATTACATAGTCACTCAAACAAAAATTAGAATGTTTTGTGGGCTGGCATATGTGAACTCTCTGTGAGTATTTTTTATTTGGTTCCCGACTTAAGGAAACAGGTAACCACTTCTAATTTTTTACTGTAAACCCCAGAGATTTTTCGGAGGCTAGACAAACAAGAAATAGACTTAGAACGTGTATTAGCCAGGACTCTCTATGAAAGTAACAGAAACCTAATTCTAATTAGTTCACGCAAAATAAAAAAGATGTGATTGACTTCTACATCTATAACACAACAAGAGAGGTGCTGAAGCTAGTTTTTGGGTTAACTAGAATCAGGTGGGTCCGTCTATCTGCCCAGCTATTTCTCACATGCGTTCTCTCTCTTGATCTCGTTCCTCACCCTTTGCCTGTTGTTCTATTTCTCTCTTGCATGTTGGCTTTGTTCCTTTCACTGCTGGCAGTTTCCGTGTGAGTGGGGGACATGGTTGCCAGCAGCCCTAGGCTCACATCCTTAGATCCTCTCAAAAAGAGAGAGGAGAAATCTTACCCAACATATCCCACCATAAAACATGCCAGGGAAAGCGTTCTTGGGCCCTGCTTAGGTATTTTGCCCATCTCTAGATCCTCCATTATGTCTAGGAAGGAGGATCACTTAAGATATGTACTAATCTCCCCATTCTAGGGTCTACTATCGTGACTTTCTTCTTCATTTGGACTGGTTGGGACATTATAGTGAGTCACTTTTCCTTCTCCTATACCCCAGTGTTCAACCTCAGATATTGTTCTTCAGGGAGCATACCTCAGTGTATTCCCACAGTCATGCTTTCCATAACTACACTAAGACATTAAACTCCACTAATGACTAAAGGTAGAGGAGAAGTGGTTTCCCCCAAAATAAGTAGACGGGTACCCTAGACATGCTGCTATAGGAATGTCAAGTGATATGTTTCTACTATATGAAATACATGATTGGGGAAGAGATACTATATTAAATTGTGGAATGCATTACTAAGGAAGGACACAGATGTTTAATTGAAAATATTCCAAAGCAGAAATGTCTCAGTACTCTGTGAGGATTAGATATAGGATTGGTATGATCAGCTAACCTCTCCCACTTGCTTAAAATTAGTTATTATGGTTACAATACTAAGAAAGGAGGTAAAGCCAAAGAATATTTCCAACACAACTTGGTATCCCTTATTTTCTATTAAAGCAAAAATATATTATGCTATCAATGAAAAACAGAAATTCATGCCTTTAGTCCCTCTCTGATTCTAAGGCACCCTCTTGGATTAGCCTGAAGGATAATTATTGTGTAAAGCATGGTAAGAATTTATGTGCCAGAGGATTCCTAAGTCACAGTGAAGGTCAATGGAAATTGGATGGTTTAAATGGGAAACAGTCCAAGACTAAGGGTTTTTCACTTTTTAAATAAATTCACCATATTAAAAGTAAATATGTTGAAGTATAGGGAACAATTTAGGTAAAAGACCCAAATCATGTGTAGAGTTATATACTCTTTATGAAGCTTTCAAAAAACAAAATAAATGTTGTTTACAAAAGCATAAAAAATTAAAAAAATTAATTCACCATATTAAAAGAGTAGTACTAGTCTTAAAATATACACATAATACTTAAATGTACATCAGAACTCTTCATAATATTTAAATATATACCAGAACTCTTTCCACATAATGGTCTAAGTAATGGCCTCAGAACCTTGGATATTCACACTGTGCTGTCAAGCACTGCATATTTACAGTGTAGTATATAGATCATGTTTATACTGAAAAATCTCAAGGCTATAGAAGCTGTTTATCAATCAGATAATATTGATTTATTTCCTAGTTAGACTGATTTTGTTTTATTAGCAATTTAGTATTTTAAACAAAATTCGTGACTGTAAAGTCTACCAACAAAATCTCACACCTAGATGAAAAGTATAAAAAATCCATCCTAAAAGTATTTTTCTTTTTCATGAAAAGCACCTGAAATTTAATTTAATTAAAATTCCACAAGTCTTTGATCTAGCAGTTTCAATGCTAGGAGTAAGCAAATAATTATGAACTTACAAAAAACTCTAGCTACACACATGTTCATTACAGTGTGGTTTAATAGTAGCAAAAATTGGAAGTAAACTAAATGTACATTATTAGAAAATTCTAAAATATGACATAAATAAATAAAGTGTATGCTAGAATACTATGTAATCACTGAAAATTATGTTGAGGAAGAATATACAATAAAAAAATATTCTAACTATGTCATATGGTCTGTTTTAAAGATAATTACAAAATAGTACAATCCCATTATTTAAAATGTACACATACATTTATATGTATATAAATGGAGAGAAAATAAACATGATACACACCAAAATATGCATAATGTTATCTGAGCCTAGGTAGTAGAACCAAAGATTTTCTTTTTTGTATTTTATGTTTCCTAAATTTTCTATTAAAAACAAATATTACATTTATGTAAGAAAAAAATACATAAAAATAATTCACAATTGAGGTTTAGGTATTTAAAATTTTAAATACTTGAAGGTTACTGTGAGTGAGTACTACAAGGAAACAATCGCCATAAGCAGACTACCTGTGCTCTTTCGTAGTGATTTCTCCATGACTTTTCACACTATACCACAATTTCGTCCTGGGCTTTACCAAAATCCATAGACATATCTGATCTAAACAAAAATTAACAGAAGTCTTCAAAAGTGCTTCTGGGACATTACTTTTGTGAGTAGACAGTCAGTATTCTGGGGACAGGCACTGTTGTCTTTCCTATCTCAGATTTCACTGCTGGGCTTAACAGTGCTGTGTGCCTACCAGTGTTCAATCACTGAATCAATGTCGAATAAATGTTAAACTCCTGGATAACAGAGCTAATTGCTGACAACACCCTACAAGGTTTGCTGTGAGATGTACATAAGTTGTAATCTTCCAAAATGAGAACTCAGTGCTGCTTCTGGGAATCAAAATTGAAGACAAACTGCCTTTGCTTTGGTGTGAATTCAATTTAAAAGGAAAAAAAAACAAACAAACCAGTGTTGATCCCAGAGGGGAATGTGTGTAAAGAGTCCACATTTGTCCCTAGTTGGTATTTTATAATACGATTTTTAATAGGTTCTCCATTTTGATCTCATCTGCTGTGAACTAACATGACAATAAGTGGGATAAACTGTCACTCTCCTAGAAGAATGGAGCAGTGCAGAACAAATGTCATGATTTTAAAGTGACATTTTTTATGCTTAGCCCTTTGTCCAGTTGTATTTCAACAAAAAACATGTATTTCAAATTAAATTTATTTTTTAATTTGATAAAGAGTCCTTATCTTCAGGCGTGCTTTTGCACTCACTATCACTTCAGTAATTTGAACCACTCACACAAGTTCAAGGAAAGCACGTGAACATGACAAGTCCTTATCCAAGTCCAGGGTATTTTGTTCACCTAGTTTACTGCCTTACCATCTGCCCTTCACTTCTGGAGGACTTTCAATAAAGCAGGAGCCAAAGTAAATGCAGATACCCCACTGCTATCTATTTAACTTTCATTAAGTGAGTTGGTGCAGTGCTCAGGCGCCTTCTCAAAACCAGCCCATCATCTAAGAGTATTTACATAAGACTCTTTGCATTATATTCCAACCTCTGCAACACTAGTATTAACTACTGACATCTGCCAACTCTGACTGGTAAGTGCTTTACAGTATCAATTCATCCCAAGCAAAAAGCATTTCTGAGTGCTGCAGTGCTCTTGTTAATGCCAATAAGAAGTATCAAGGCTCATATGACACCTAGCAGAAATTAGTACCCACATTCAAAGAAAAGTCTTTGTTATTTCCCAGAGTATTATGTGGACTTTATTGAGATGACTGCATCTGACACCTGCTGTAATATAAAATGCAGCTATAATTAGCCAACTGATGCTCACTGCAGTTTAGGTCGAATCCCTTCTGTGGGAATTATGCTTTAAAATATTCAGAACTCCAAGTGGCTCTCATTACATTTAATTTTAACTTAGAATTAGGTGGTCTAGAAAAAAAATTTAGGATTGTAATAGCCCCCTGCTGAATGCCACACAGCAACGTGAAAACCCATAGGGTTTTTTTTCCCTTCTTTAAAAAAAAAAAATGAGAACAGCAGACTACACTACAGCCTTCAATTGAAGTCTGGCTTTGCTTAATTGTACTTTTTGCACTCATCAGTCTCTCCTCTTCAGAGCAAGCTACAAAAATTGCCTGAATAGCCAAAGAAAAGTTTCCCACAGTCACTGGCCACAGAAAAACACTATTGTCCTTCCTCACAGTTTGATGGACAACATTTCTATAAATGGGTAGCCAGGCTGTCAATGGTACCCTTGCTGAAAAGGCAAAAGAAGAGAACAGATTCTGCCAATATCTGACAAAGCATGTTAACACATAATCAGGCATTCACTAGTCAGGCAGCTGCCCCTGGGACCTTCATCACACAGGTGCCTTTAAGCCATTTCCTATTCACAGAGAAAGGAAACAAGCAGGAGATACCTGGGAAAGGAGCAGTCTATTATGGCTTGCCAAATGTCCATTTTCTGGGCTGTGTGTGGAAAAGTAGAAAGAGGAAAAAGAAAACTGTAGTTTTAACTGAGAAATCATAAAACAGTCAAACACTTACAAAACCTTTAAGTTAAGCTGTGGGATATTTTTCCTTTATCTTCATTGGGGGGAGGGGATGTGTAATGTTTTGTTTGTATGGCACAGCAGCGCCCAAGTATAAGAACAAAGACCATGTTTTCCTTGGTGGCTTATCAAATGTATTTACCCAAAGACGACCCCTTCACGTACTGAGGGCGAAATAAACACTACCTTGGTCCAAATGAGTCAGAAGGAGTTTATTTCATCACCATAAGCCATTTTTTCTTTATTCTCTCTCTCCGCCCGCCCCCTCGATCCCTTGTCAGTATTGCCAAAGTGGTAATAAGGTAGACGATTCTCCAATAAAGCAGAAAATCTGGATCATCTCTTGAGGAACCACCAAAATAAGTACTTCAGAAAAATAATTATCTTTTTTTGTTGTTTCTTCCTAAGCACTTAGACTAAGAACATTATTTCTACATTATGGACATCTACCCAGTCAGAGGATGTATCCAACCTCATTACGCCATTAAGCTAATGGCCCCATTACCATATATGACATTGTAATGTGCATACCGGTTTATGTCTGTTCTGAGAACATTTTCAAATTAAAATTTCGTGATTACTAGCTTGAAAGTTGTTAAATAAGAACTTCTATTTTATTCCTTCATTTATTGTACTTATCACTATGCTGTCAGCTCTTTTATATTCAAATTGTGGAGCAGACATAAGAAAAGCAATTTGGGGAAGGGATGAAGTCCTCAGGGACCTCAGACTGGCTAAACTATCACTCCTGGGATATAATTTGGATATTGACACATTCAAAATCATAGCTTTTAATCTAAAAGGCAAGGTACTATAAAACTACTGGGGAACAAAAAAATCCACACAATAATCTAAACCAGAGCCAAAAGTTAAAAGTACTACTTTTTCAACTGACTTTGTAAATAAGCAGTACTTATGTAGAACATCTGCTAAGTGGAACAAAACCAATCAAGGATCATGAACACCTTACAAATAAAACATTGCATTATCTAACTTGAACTTTGTTTTCTTCTTTACTTCTTTTTATTCATTTCTTTAATAAAATTATAAGGTTGACTATAGGTAATGAATAGGTAATAAATTAGGATTTATTAATTTGATAATCCTTATAAATACAAAGACATTAAAAACCTTTTATTAAATTTAGTCCAATTCAATAATATTTAGAAACTGTTTATATACAAAATCCATGCCATTGCTGCTAGTCTGCCTATTATACTAGGTACTTTTTGTTTATCATTTAATTCTCATAATAACCATCTGAGACAGGTGCAATTACTATCCCCATTTTACAGGTAGGAAATGGAGACTGTGGAATTTAGAATGATTTAACCTTCTCTACTCCTCTACTAAGTTGTAGAGCTTAGATTTGTTTCAGGTCTGTCTCCTTCTAAAGATCATGCTTGTTTTATGAAGCCATCGTTCATATTTTAATCAGTAGAACAAAATAAATATCTATTTATTCATGATTTGAAAACACAACATGCTCTTTATTAGGGAGCATATGTACATTTTATATTTTATCATATATGTGTGTATTTTTATCATTATGACATAAGTTAAACCAACTTCTTGTCACCAGACAAAACAATCAAAACTAGTTGAATTAGGGTTTTGTTTTTCTTAACTGGAAGGAGAGTTTCTACCAATGATCAAATTTACGCTTGAAATTTTTCTCTCTAGACTATTTTAACCACTATCTCTCTAACCAGATTTAAGTTCCTTAGGAATTCTGTCTTCAGTTTTCTTGAAATTTCTTTCTTTTTTTTTTTTTTTGAGTTGGAGTCTCACTCTGTTGTCCAGACTGGAGTGCACTGGCACGCTCCCGGCCACTGCAGCCTCAACCTGCTGGGCTCTGGAGATCCTTCCACCTCAGTCTTCCAAGTAGCTGGAACTACAGGCATGTGCTACCACGTCTGGCTAATTTTTTTGATTTATTGTAGAGATGAGTTCTCGCCAATTTGCCCGGGCGGGTCTTGAACCAGCGGGCTCAGGCAACTCACGTCACTCACCTCAGCCTCCCAAAGCGCGGGATTACAGGCTGAGCCACCGAGCCTAGTCTGAGATTTCTTTGTAATAAAACATAAGCTCTCAGGAATTTCTTCTTTAGGTATATCTTATGAAACTCCTCCAACTTAAAACATTATTTTTTATTCTGGCTTTGATTGAATCCAGATTTTGTCACTGTTGCCCACCAAATCTAATCTCCTCTAAAAATTGGAAATTTTCAGCTTCATTTTTAAATTCATAGAAAACTTGATCTGAACTGATATGCCACTTCAATTCTAATCTGACCCTTACTTCAACTGAACAAATTTAATTTCTTCTTCTTCCTCGTTTATTTCCATTTCTGAACTATATTTCCTTCTTTCTATTGATCTGACATTTCATATCCATCTAATAATGGTATAATTTGTAAAGCAAATGTTCTTAACTCACTCCACCCCACACTGATCTTTCACTTAATTTCATCTGTTCTTATTATTTCATTATGTGGTCTATCACCATTCACTTGCTTGATATGACTGGCTTCATCCTCCAACTGATTCATAGCATCTAGACCTATATTTTCCACCAAATTATAGCTCCTTTGGAGGCAAAAGAAAGACCATGAATCTATAATTAAATGAATAAATAGTAAAATAATTGATCCTAATGCTTCATATAATATGAAGAAAGTTATCATCCACTGATATTCTTCCAGAGTTAAACTAGAAAAGGAAGGAATTCACATTCAAATCTGGCTTGAACTAAGAATGAGGTACAAGAATTTCCATCTCTACTCTTTTCTAGGTGGTTGTGGAGATCATTAGTGCACTAAATATTTCTGGTTTGTCTCCTGGGCACAGGAGGGGATTACCCTTCTGGACCCCAATTGAGGTGAACATGACCATGTGCTTTGCTTTAGTCAATTAATGTGATCAGAAGTAACAAATATTCCTTCTAGGGAGAAGTTTTAATAGTCTGTGCACTATTTGCCATTCTACAATTTCTTTGCTGCATTTAATTGTGGAAGAATAAATGTGGAGCCCCCTCCTCAGCCAGGGTCCTTAAATGAGGATAATGCAGAGCAGAGTCCCAGCCAACTTATGACCGACACATAACAGCAGTAAAAAACAAACTGATCTTTTTTAAAGCTGCCATGCTTAAAGTTGATATAAATTTATTCATTTTCTCAAGAAAATGAGAGGTTTTATTACTGCAGTATAGTCGACCCCATTCCGACTAATATAATAGCTAAATAATGTCAAGGTGGGATTCAGTATGCCAAGATGTGAGAAGACTGAAAAAACAGAATGGCTAAATTATAGCGTCTTTAAATATAATATTAGAAAAGTATATCAGATTGGGCATTTTACTTCTTAAACTGGTGGGTCAAGAATCAAGCTCAACAGATCCTTCAAACACCTCCTTACTAAGTTGTTCATAATTACATTTCTTTCTCTTCTTTGGTATTCACTGTCCCTTCACACTTCACACATTATTTTGAAATTTTGAAATGATATACTGATCACAGACGCCACTGAAATATTAATCACAAAAAAGTTTAGTGGTAGATTTCTATGACTTCTATATATAATATTTCTGATTGAATGTTAAAATATCATTTGTGTTCTTACAGGCACAGCTGCAAAATTATATGTCTATTTATGGTTTTATTTTGCTGTTGGTATGTCCAGGGAGTCAAGATAAGAAATCACAGATCTGGCTTTACTAATCGATTTAAAAGTTGCTTTTACCTATTTATGGCTCACATATACATTGTTTTCTTGTGTTTATTTCAAAAAAGGAACATATAACTAAATTTTCAAATATGAAATGAGAGCTTAATTATGCTTATTTTGTTTTTATTCTCTTTTATATATCAATATGCCGACAGATGCATTCCCTTATGACTACATTCTTCACCACACACAAGTACTATATAGTTATGAATAATGGAATTATTAAAAAGCATAATGAAAGAATGGCACAACTGTTTTTTTAATTTCTCACTCTTGAAGACTCATTGCAATATTTCCTGCTCCATATTAAGTTTGAGAGCTTCTGAGAAGTATTCTTAGAATTCCCATCTTTTGGAAAGAATAATGATTCAATTACAGTTTTTAAAATCATGATGATTACTTTATGATAATGATCTTACATGGCTAAGATGTTACACTTACATTGCACTTAGATACAACATTTCATTTTAACAAATTCCAAGAACCATTCATGACTTTATTATTGTACCTGATTTTTACAAGTTCTTTGTCTAAGAACCTCTTCATTCTTAGTTGAAATGGGGAAGCTATTTGAGAGAGTGCAGTGACACCAATACCAGCTGGAAAACATAACAAAATGAGGAATATCAGAACTATTTGAAAGCAAACCAGAAATTCTCAATGGTAGCCTTAAGTAATACACCTTGGAATTGGTTCAAAACTAGTCTTTCACAGGTCCCTTGCATTCTCTTGAGGTTTTATTGGAGAAATTGAGTCTTTAGTATCACACATGATGTTACAACATTATCTTGCTCTCCCAGTAGAAGGAACTAAGATTATATCATCATCACCATTTCCAATAATGTCTTTCTAGTTGAAGACTGAAGCTAGCCAAATTTCCAATGACTTCATTCAAGTGATAAAACATTAATAAAATCACATTGAAAATTGTTTGAGTTATTACATTAAAATATTTATTTTGTAAAACTTTATAATCATTTTTTCCTCTTGCCACCCTCATTTAAGGTGTTCAATTTATCAATACTCATTCAACCAATACTTACTGAACCCTGACTATATTAGGGAAATGAAATCCATGACAGTGCATGAACATAGAAAGCAAATGCTATAATTTGAGTGTCCCCTCCAAAACTCATGTTAATATTTAATTGTCATTATGATGGTATTAAAAGATGGAACCTTCAAAAAGTGATTAGGTATTATCACAAAAGTAGGTTAGTTATCACAAGAGTGGATTTCTTATAAAAAGGATAAGCCTGGCTCCTTTCCTGCTTGCTCTTGCTCTCACACTCTGTTGCCCTCCTTCCTTCCAACATGGGATGAGTAAGGTCCTTACTAGATGCTGAGCAGATGTCAGTGTTATGCCCTGGGACTTTCCAGCTTCCAGAACCATAAGGAAAATCCATTTCTTTTCTTTATAAATTACCCAGTCTGTGACATTCTTTTTAGCAACACAAAACAGACTAAGACAGCTGGTTATGGTATATGTCCTAGGAGTAGCACAGACAGTGCTGCTAGTTATGGGGCCAAGAGAAAGCTTGGTGAAAAAGTGGCCTCAAGCTGAGACTTAAAATACCAGTGATATTTCAATTAGTATAAATGACAATGATAAAATAGAGGTAAAAATGCAGGAAGACAACATGGATGGCAAGGAAATGAGTCTACTGTAGTAACTGCAGACCACTTATGCAAATTATATGAAAAGCGGATGCTTATAGTCAGCAGGGTATAACAGAGTTTTAGTTATTGTTGATGGTGGTGATGAGTTTTGTGTGTGTGTGTGTATGTGTGTGTGTGTGTGTGTGTGTGTGTGTGTGTTTAGTAATAGTGAAGATGTCTTCCTTTGACAGAGACAAACCAAGTTCACAGAGGAAGAAGCAAAAGATGGTATGAAGAGTTTAGCCTTGGAAAACACCTCTTCCTTTGAGAGAGAAACTATTCTACTTTACTAAGAAAGAATATCTGAGGAGGTCACAATATCTACTATGTGCTTCCTTATTTTCCCTCTCCTCTACCTAATGCATGTCAGTCTAGGTCTATTTTTTCACTAATACATACTATCATTTTAACATTTATTGAGCACCTACTATGTGCCAGGAACTGCTCTGGATGTAATGGGTACAAAAATAATCAGTTATATCATTATTGGCATATCATTGCCTAGCACCATGCCTAGCATATGGATGATATTCAATAAAAGTTTGCTGCTTTAAGGTAGAGATAAGGAAAAATGAGAATGTACACATTAGTTATCTGTGACTTTCTCAGTAAAGTAGGGTGGTTATTATCTGGTGAGAATGGAAAGGGTAAGCGGTGAATTAAATGTGTGAGCAGAAAGAGATTTGAAGCATCTGCTAAGGGAAGTGTGCTGGGGAATAAATGGGAGATTGATATCAAGATTGGCAAGCAGCAATGCAAACCAGTTGGAGGATAGATAGATTTTACAATAGGGCCAGGGTACACATGGTGGTATGACTTTTCCCAAGAATACTATTTTCTTTTTGTTGTTGTTGTTTTCCTGCCCAGGCAGGTCTCGAACTCACGGGCTCAGGCAATCCACTCAAGAATACTATTTTAACAGCATTCTCTGTAGTACTAGAAAAAGATCAGGGGAAACACATTGGAAGGGTAGTGATTGAAGGTGAGAATTGGCATGGAGATAAGATAGGGATGCCAAGTGGAGTTTCACATTTTGCTAACAGCGAGTCCACGCCCCCTCAATAAACTTGGTGTTATGAAATATTTTCCTCATATTCCTAGCCCTCAAAAAATGAATTACTGTCTTCCAAACTGTTTTATTCTAAAACTACATTTCAACATGACTTCCAAAATTGATGTACCATTCATAAACCTGTTTTAGAACACTTATTTGTATTAGAATGCCCACAGAAACGTCTTCTTGTAATAAACTCTTATCTTAAACTTTCAAAAACTATACCAAAATTAAATGCAAGATGCTATAAATTAACACTAAAGTAATAAATAATACCTTACTCATTATGAGATTTTGGAAATTCCGTACTATAAATTCTTGTTTGAATAAATGAGATCCTTTTAGAGGACATTAAATTTACATAAATTAAAAAACAGCTTCCAGTTATTTAGATAGTATCATTTTCATTTATACTGTTCATCATCTAGTCAGAATTTACACATTCCATATTTCTGTATATTTGAAATGACTCTAAAATATATGGCAATATGACATTAGCTTATTCAAAAATTATATTATTTAATACATAATAATTCTGCTAAAACTTTTTATAGAAGAATTAGCATATTTTATCTTAAACAATTTTCTGACACCTGAATTTTCCTCAATTTATATGGATTCCTAGTTTTAAATGGAAAGAACCTGACTCTTGGTTGTTCTCAATTCTTCTCTTTTAGGAAGTCAGATAGGTGGTCAATATAAAATGTTGTGCAGTCATCTGTAAATTACCATTCAAGAGGGTAAGAACTCAGAAGCTCTTCAAGCATGTGAAGTATCCTTTCCTTTGGATGTCTAAATAGACAGGGCTGGACTCACTCCAGACACCTAAACACTATGTGACTGGACTCCATACAACCCAAAGAAAAATTTCTACAGATTTTTAAGGAAGGGTCTATATCTGACCTGATCACAGTTGAATGTTCATTGCCTACCAAAGCATCAGACACGTAATTAATGTTGAGGAGAAAAGAATCCAAAAGGCCCAAGACAGTTTCAGTTCTAAGTAACAATATTCTCTGAGGCAGGATGTTGAAAGGGTCAGACTCTGAGCAAAACATCTGCACATTAACAACTGTCTTAATAATAGCACATGTTATTAAACACCAAATACCTTTCGGAACTACTCACATTAAAAAAATTTAGAAAATTGCATTCAAATTATAGGCAATTTACATATGAAATCACTGGCGGTTAATGTGTTACTTAATAGGCACACATTTGTTCGTGTAAATTTTGTAACTAACGTGTCATCTTTTCAAGGAAGTTGTGGCAAAACTATATTTTAAATCTCAGTGGTTTTCTTCTTTTCTTTTTCTTTTTTATTTTTTGAGGGGGATGATGTTGCTGCCTGGGCATAAGGGAAGTAAAGTCAGTGTAAAGGGCTTTGTTTACTATCATCACTGAACGGTTCAAAACAATAACAAAGCAGATAATACAGTTTACTGACTTCAGAGAGATTTTCCAAGTATTTTGGAAACTCGTTTGTATGAACAAAAATAAATTAGATGAAATTGACCGAGAAGAGAGCTCTCTATACAAGAGTTCAAAAGATGAATTGTATTGCCCTTGTTATTGATAATAACAATAATTTACCTTACGATTTCAATTTATAGTTTACAACATGCTTTCACATACTTTATCTCAATTGATTTGAATAACTTTTAAGTCATACAGCTAATAATAGTCCCTTGACTTTTTTTCTATTTCCTTGATTATTCAAGCAATCATAGTCATTGTAGAAAATTAAAATACAGGGTTAGAATACAGGGAAATATACAGAAAAAGACGATTGTAAGCCAATCACAGTTAATATTTTGGTGAATTTCCTTTCAGTCTTTTTTCTATGCACTATTACTACATTGAGTTAACAGTCTATGTACAGTTTCTTATTCACCCTTTTCTTTTGAAATTATAACAAAGATTTTCCCATTTTGTTTGAGTCTTCAAATATCATTTGGATAACTGTGTAAGATACTTGAAGCTTTTAAACATGCATAAATAGAAATCTTGGATATTTTTATGGTTGGCACTTTGTGTGTTTCAGAATAAATGCACAAAGGATAAATTAGGTTAAATTTTGCTTTAGGATAAATTACAAGATTACATTTACCAAATACTAGAATCAATCATGGGATCAGAAAAGATTTGACTTTTGGTTATTAATACTGCCTTTGAGAATAATACTACTTTGCCTCCCTTAAAAGTCTATAGAATTTTTTCCTTCCATCTCTCTTAAATGTTAAAGACAGAAGCCCTCATATCACAGTTTCTATTCTCTCAACTAATTATGTTCTCCACTAAAGAAAGAAAACATCTCGTTGCTATCTTAGTGTCAAAAAATAGTTAAAGAATATCATCAATCTTTGTTAATAATCTGTTCAAAATAATGTGGTTTTCTTAAATCTTTCTCCAAATGTTTCTCCCCATTGTTTTTTGTGATTTTCCTTTGCACCCACTCTTGAATTATTTATGACATAGGACACATTAATACCCAAACTATAATATTATGATTTTATTATTTAAAAATAAAAATTACAAATAGTAATTTTAAACATTGAAGAATTTTAAAAACAGTAAAATTTGAATATTAGAGCTATAGATGAAGATGATATTAGTAGTGATAGCACCCAACTCTACTGAGAATTCATTATGTGCCTGGCAGAAGTGCTAGTATTTGATATGCGTTAGCTCAATAAAGATAACCACATGATTGAGAAAAGAAATGAAGACTACCTCAATATCTAGGAGTGGTGAGCTAATTTATCAACACAGGAAGTAGGGTTAGCCTTCCCTTAAATGTATGTAGAATATTAAGAAAAACTTCTGCTAGTCAACCAGAAAATGCACAAAAAGATTTTCTGATCTTGAGGGGTGTTATAGGGTGTATACTTAGAGACCATTAAAAATAAGACAGGAAAACAATTGGGAAAAGGAACAAGACTATCGAGTACACTTTTCCTTTCTTTCTTTTTAAACTTACAGATGTCTGAAAACAGAAGAGGTAAGGTTGGGAATATGAATAAGGATTAAAGAAAGGAAAACACTCAAATGTCTTAAGAAAAGTGATTTAAAAATAGTAGGCTTATGCCGGGCTCAGTGGCTCAGCCTGTAATCCCGCGCTTTGGGAGACTGAGGTGAGGGAATTGCCTGAGCCCGAGGGTTCGAGACCCACCTGGGCAATTAACCAGGTGTGGTAGCACGTGCCTGTAGTTCCAGCTACTTGGAAGGCTGAGGCGGAAGAATCTCTGGAACCCAGCAGGTCGAGGTTGCAGTGGCCAGCAGTGGCCACTGCACTCCAGTCTGGGTGACAGAGTGAGACTCCAACTCAACAACAACAAAACAACAACAAAATAGTAGGCTTATAACATATGCTAATCACTGTGATGAGAAGTTCTTTATATTATCTAATTTCATATTCACAACAACCATATGAAGTAAGTAGAATTATTCCCACACAACTCAGGGACGACATTGACCAATAAATGCATCACAGCATATAGGAGTCTGGGTTAAGAAAGGGAAAAGATTGCTGGTTAAAAGTGAGATAAACAAATATATAGTATTTGGATTTAAAAAATTTGGGGAGACAACATGAGCACTAAAAAGATAAACTATCAAAAATAAGCCTCTCTTTAATAACTGAATAAAATACATAAAGTCATGAAAATTGTTTGAGCTTATTCAACACCTTATTCAATACTTTATTGTGCAAGCATCTTTATCTAACATCAGGCACTATGGGAAAACAACAACCAAAAAAACTGACATGATCCCTGATCTCATCAGCCTATAGTCTTTCAGAGAAATAATAACAGCGATTATTTATTTATTTGTCTGCCACTGAGCTGAGTGCTACACACAAATACTCACTAAATCCTTAAAATATCCCTGTGAGGCAGGTCTTATTGCTGCAATCCTGCTAATGGGGACACTTATTTAAAGGTGCTCAGTAAACTTCCCAAAGTCATATGGAAAGTTAATGCAAGAGCCAGGATTCTAATTCTAAAGTTCTTTTTTTTGTTTTTTGAGTTGGAGTCTCACTCTGTCACCCAGACTGGAGCGAAGTGGTCGCTCCCGGCCACCTCAGCCTCGTCTGCTGGGCTCCGGCGATCCTTCTGCCTCAGCCTTCCAAGTAGCCGGAATTACAGGCATGCGCTACCATGCCCAGCTGATTTTTTTGATTTATTGTAGAGATGAGGTCTCGCTGCCCAGGCGGGTCTCGAACCTGCGAGCTCAGGCAATCCACTCACCTCAGCCTCCCAAAGGCGCGGGATTACAGGCTGAGCCACTGAGCCCGGCAATTCTAAAGTTCTTAAACACTACTAATTGGTGTTTAGAAGACTTTGGAATATGAAATATTTAGAAATGAAACAAATTAACCATAAAGTAGAACACAAACAGCATTGTATTCATTTATACTGTTTTGTTCTGCATGCAATTTGACATGACAAAATAAACAATAAAATAAAAAGGTATTTGGTACACTAGAAAAACATGTAAGAATGAATTTCTTGTCATATATGGACCTTGAGAGAAACTTTAAAATGACTTTAAACTTTAAATGACTGTAAACTTTAAAATGACTGCAGGTCTTGGATGGTTGGAGAACAGTAGGAGAATGCTTGAGACTTCAGGGCACAGCAAAAAGAAAGTCCCCAAGACAGTAGAAAATAAAGGAACCACAAGGAGTTCAATCAAGTTGGGCTTGTAAATATATTAGGAGATAATATATTTATAGGAGGGTGCTTGACGATCAGGTCAGGATGGCAATAATGAGATGTCAAAAATGCCAGAAGCTACACTTGTCTGGGGTAAGCTGAGAAACTAAGTGTATGATATCCACGGTTTGCTAATGGAATTACCAGTCTGTAGAAGGTGATATATTTTACTCAAAAAGATGGTCTGAGAACAAAAATATTTTGGAATAAGTAGTTAAGTCAGTGGATTTGAAAATAAGTATTTATTTGACCTGACAAGTGCCTGCTTTTTTAAAAGTATTTATTTAATTGAGTGTCATGTCAACATAAGACTTTGTCAGATTCTTCTAAAACATGAATTTATTTTCATGCCACAAAAAAGATGTGCATAAAAATGTGAAGATTAAAATGTACATATTTAAATAATCTGCAGACTCAAATATGCAAAGGTAAATCAAAGATAACCTAAACTAGAAAAATCAATCTACGCTTTTTATTTATTTATTTTTTACTCCTACATTCTCTTAATTGAATTGCTAGTCATTTCCTCTGTGTCAGTGCTCTGCCCTCACTGATGTGCACCATTAGGAGTTTCAGCAATGAGGGAGACAATCAATTTAGTGGGTGACAGATAAAGTATGCTGACTTTCTAGGCTATATTCAAGAAAAGGACAAGAAAACACATCCAGTAGGAATGAAGATACCCACTATGTACCATGTGTTGTTACAGTAAGATAAGAGGGGGCCCCAAAAAAATCCCTGGAATTATCTTTTGGAGGCTGGGCCCCTTGTACTACAGGCTTTCTCCACTAGGTAAGTGTACATCGGCATCAGTGTACTAGTCAGCATCGTTCTGAGTGGACGCATTCAGCTTCAGTGAATTTTTTTTTTTTTTTTTTTTTGAGGTTCTTTTAAGCATTTGCCCATTTCATGGTGAGCGAATTACGAATGCACTTGCCAATACCACGCTGAGTGTTCAGCCATTTTTTTTTTTTTTTTTTTTTGGAGTTGGAGTCTTACTCTGTCACCCAGACTGGAGTGCAGTGGCCGGTCCTGGCCACCGCAGCCTTGACCTGCTGGGCTCCGGGGATCCTTCCGCCTCAGCCTTCCAAGTAGCTGGAACTACAGGTGCGAGTTACCACGCCCGGCTAATTTTTTGTTTATTGTAGAGATGAGGTCTCGCCAAGTTGCCCAGGCGGGTCTCAAACTCGCGGGCTCAGGCAATCCACTCACCTCAGCCTCCCAAAGCTCGGGATTACAGGCTGAGCCACCGGCCCGGCGTGTTCAGCCATTTTTGACCAAACAGCATGACCCCCATGCCTCACCCTCCCTGTTCACCCAGTCTTCATCCCAGTGGCTTTCTTTTTTTGTTTCCCTGGATGAAAAAAAGTCCTCAAAGGTAAATGTTCTGCTGATTTGGAAGAGGTGAGACAAAAAACGGCAGAACCACTAAAAGGCATCAAAATTGACAAGTTCAAAAACTGTTTTGAACAGTGAAAAAAGCATCTCAATAGGTGTATTGCATCAAATGGAGAGTGTTTTGAAGGTGACAAGTTTAAACACATAAGAATATACAATTTTTTAATTAAAAAATTCTGGGGTTTTTGGCATCTCCCCTTGTGTATGGCAAATGGGGACTGTCTTGAGGTAACATTTGCCTGTGCCAGAAAGGAGCTAGCTAGAGATCTGAGGAAAAATTAGTACAAAGAAAACCACCAGATCTGAAACTGAGCCTGTCTCCTGAATGTCAATAAAGGAGATACATCCTATGGTCACATTTAGATGCACTATGTTGGCAATGTAGGTTTCTCATTTTTTAAAAAAACCTATTCAGGCCACTCAAATACCTTATGTATATTCTCTGTGATATCTTAAGCCTCAGTCAATGGTTGCAGGAGAGAGAATGGCAGGGCAGAGAAAATATCACTTTTACTACCTGATAGCCAGACTTTTCCCCTACGTGGTCATTTACATGCATTAAAAGAGATAATGCACAGATTGGGTTATGACTCAAATAGACTAAGCACATAGTGCTTAATAAATGTTACTTTATGTTTTATGTTTATTTTTTATGCGTGTATGAGTCTGAATCTCACTTTGTCGTCCAGGCTGGAGTATAATGGCACACTTATGGCTACCACAGCCTCGACCTGCTGGGCTCAAGCGATCCTTCCACCTCAGCTTTCCAAGTAGCTGGGACTACATGCGTGTGCCACCATGCCCAGCCAATGTTTTTTATTTATTGTAGAGACGAGGTCTCGCCACGTTGCCAGGCTGGTCTTTTTTTTTTGAGTTGGAGTCTCACTCTGTCACCCAGACTGGAGTGCAGTGTCCGCTCGTGGCCACTGCAGCCTCGACCTGCTGGGCTCCGGCGATCCTTCTGCCTCAGCCTTCCAAATAGCTGGAACTACAGGTGCACAGTACCATGCCCAGCTAATTTTTTTTTTTTTTTTATTGTAGAGATGAGGTCTTGCCAAGTTGCCCAGGCGGGTCTCGAACCAGCGGGCTCAGGCAATCCACTCACCTCAGCCTCCCAAATTGCTGGGATTACAGGCTGAGTCACCGAGCCCGGCTTTGCCAGGCTGGTCTTGAACCCACAAGCTCAGACAATCCACTCACCTCACCTTACCAAAGCACTGGGATTACAGACTTCAGCCACTATGCCCAGCTTTTTTATTTTAGATTCAGGGGGTACATGTGCAGGATTGTTACATGGGTGTACTGCATGATAGTAAGGCTTGATCTTCTATTAAAACTGCCACCCAAACAGTGAGAATGGTACCCAACAGATAGTTTTCAACCTTCCCCCATCCTTAGGAGTCCTTAGTGTCTGTTGTTCCCATCTTTATGTCCATATGTACACAGTGTTTAGCTCCCACTTATAAGTGAGAACATGCAGTATTTGGTTTTCTGTTTTTGTGTTAATTTGCTTTAAAAAATGGCCTCCGGCTGTATCCATGTTGCTGCAAAGGACATGATTTCATTCTTTTTATGGCCATGTAGTATTCCGTGATGTATATGCACCACATTTTCTTTATGCAATCCACCACTGATGGGCACCTAGGTTGGTTTCATGTCTGATATTGTGAATAGTGCTGTGATAAACATACAAGTACAAGTGTCTTTTGGTAGAACAATTTATATTTCTTTGAGTATATACCCAGCAGTAGGATTGCTGGGTCAAATGGTAAATATAGTTTCAGTTTTTTTTAAAAATTGCCAAAGTGCTTTCCACAAGGGCTGAACCAACTTACATTCCCACCAACAGTGTATGAGCATTCCCTTTTCTCTGCTACCTCACCATGTGCTGCTTTTCGACTTATTAAAAACAGGTATTCTGACTAAGAATCTATAAGGAACTTAAATAAATCAACAAGAAAAAAAGATTAGCAGTAGTGGGAAACTGCTAGGAGTGGGGTGCTAGGATTGGCAGTAGTGGGAAACTGCCAGGAGTCAGGGGGAGGGGCACACCTCATCAACAAGGGTACTTGCATGATGAAAATTTGTATACCTAATCCTGAATTGTACCCCACATCTTAAAAATTAAAAAAAGAAAGGTTTTCCAACCAAATTTGAAAAATAAAATTAGAAGGAAGCAGAAAAAAAAAAGTGGGCAAAGGACATGAACAGACACCTCTTAAAAAAAGACATACAGTGGCAAACAAATATGAAAAAATGCTCAACATCAATAATCATCAGAAAAAGCAAATCAAAACCACAATGTGTTACTATTATCCAGGATTATAACAGTGATTTGGAACAAGATATTTGAAGGAACAATCAGGTGATTTTGTTCACCACTAGGACATGCCCACAGAAACACATTGTGGCTTCAAGATATAGGAGGGTGCTTTTGTCCTATGTTCTTTTGCTGACATAGCAAGCCTACCCTAGTCCCAGTCATACAACTGTTACAGTAAACACATCCCATCATGAGCACACTCCCTTTACAAATATTTAATCACTGTTAATATTCCAGGTAAGGTTTTCTCAAGATGATCATTGCCTTGAAGGCTGAACATCATTCAATACATTCTGCCCACTGAACTCTCTGATTGACTAATGGGTAAACAGTTTCTGCTGCTATTTCTCATTTCCATGCTTAACCTGTACAACCTCTTTCTTTGTTTGACCTGAATAATTTTTAATCCCATACTCCCTGCCACAGGGATTTGTGATGGCTAGTCTAGCTACCAACATATTTTACTCTTCTAATAGAAAAATTTCTCCCCACCTTAATTAATATTAGCCACATATTTTAAGTCCTCCAAGAAGGAAATGAAAATCATAGCTTTTATTGATGATTTTTGTGCAAGTAGTTAAAATGTCATATGCTGAAAGACACAATAATGAAAAAGTAATAACTGACCTTATTGAGTGTTTACTATGTGTCACTGTCTTCTCTAAGAACATTACTAAAATAGCTACTCCTTATAACAACCATATAGACGGGACTATTATTACTATTCCCATCACACAGGTAAGGAAGCAGGCACAGAGAGGTTAACTAACATATTCAAAATCATACAGCTCTTAAGTGTCAGAACTAGCAAAAGAAGAGGCAGGAAAAATCAATAGAAAAGAATAGATAGACCAAAGGTAAATATTCATATCTGGAAAAATGATGCTGAGTTGATAGGTTTAAAGATATTGCTAGTACATTAGTTTTAGGTCTGTTGTAACAAGTTACCACAAACTGGTGGCTTGAAACAACATAAATTTATTATTCACATTTCTAGAGGCCAGAAGTGTAAAGTGAAGATGTTAGTAGGGTTGGTTCCTTCTGGAGGCTATAAGAGTAACTGTCCCATGCAATTTCCCTAGTTGTTATCAATCAGGCATTCCTTGGTCCGTAGCTGCGAAACTCCAATCTCTGCCTCCATCTTCACACTACCCTCTCTCTGTGTGTCTATTTTCCTGTTCCTCCTAAAGATACTTGCCATTGGATTTAGGCCCACCCTAATCCAGGATGATCTCATCTCAAGAGCTTCACTTGAATTCTATCTATGAAGACCCTTATTTCAAATAAGGTCACATTCTGAGGTTCTGGGTAAACATGTCCTTTGGGGGACATAATTCAACCCACTATCATATTATTCACCATCGTTTAGCTGTGGTCACACACAGCTCTGCTATCTAACAATCTCAGATGCTTAACCAACAGAGATTTATTTTTTGTTACATCATAGATCAACATGAGTGCCTTGGGCCCTTTGGCAACTGGGTGAGTCATTTGGACCTGTTCTCAGAATAATGTTTTTAGATACATAAATAAAATATAAAATACAAACAATATGTAAGATAATAAACAAGATACATAGGATTACAATAAATAAAATGTATAAGATTACAAATAAAAACAATTACACTGAGATATAGTTACCAAAACATTAAAGGTATTGAGAGAAAACCTAGAAATGAGCCTAATCATTAGGATAATTCCAAAGTAGTAACAAAGGCAAACAATCTAAACTACCCAGTGATAAGAAAATATCTGTGAATTCTTTTGGTATCAAAGCCACAGGTACTAATTTGATGGGGGTTTTCCTTCAATCATAACTGAAGATAATGCTAAATTTAAGATAAAAGTTCCTGGAAATAATTGTGTGATTTTGCACCATGTCCAGGTTTATGGACTCCCTGATTTCCATCCATAAATTCTTTCAGGGATTTATGGGTCCTAGAATAGAAACTTCTTCATTTAATTTAATTTAATTAATTTATTTTTTTAAATTGTGGGGTACAATTCAGGGTTAGGTATACAAATATTCATTGTGCAGGTACCCTTGTTGATGAGGTGTGCCCCCCACCAGGCAGATCTTGACTACTGTCAATCCCATCTCTCTGCCCTCCTCTCCACCGCAGTTTCCTGCTACTATCAATCCTTTTGTTATAGTATTACGGTAATTGTTCATGGTCCATTTATGAGTGAGAACATGTGATACTCAGTTTTGTTTCTATGAAAGATCACTCAGTATTATAAACTCTAATTCCATCCAGGTTGCTGTGAAGTTCATGATTTTGTTCTTCTTTATGGCTGCGTAATATTCCATAGTGTATATGTATCACATTTTTTATTTTTATTTTTTTATTTTATTTTTTGAGTTGGAGTCTCACTCTGTCACCCAGACTGGAGTGCAGTGGCCACTCCCAGCCACCGCAGCCTCGACCTGCTGGGCTCCGGTGATCCTTCCGCCTCAGCCTTCCGAGTAGCCAGAATTACAGGCGCGCGCTACCACACCCAGCTGCTGTTTTGATTTATTGTAGGGATGAGGTCTCGCCTGTCCAGGCAGGTCTCGAACCCGTGGGCTCAGGCAATCCACTCACCTCAGCCTCCCAAAGGTGCGGGATTACAGGCTGAGCCACCCAGCCCGGCTTGTACCACATTTTTAAAATCCAGTCCTCTTTTGATAGGCAGCACGGTTGATTCCATGTTCTTGCTATTGTGAACAATGCTGCGATAAACATATGTGTGCATGTATCTTTTTTATGGAGTGATGTGAGTTCTTCTGGGTATATTCCCAGTAGGGAGACTGCAGAGTCATATGCAAGGTAGATTTTTAGAATTTTAGGAATTGCCACACTGTTTTCCAGAAAGGCTGTACTAGTTTACAATCCTACCAACAGTGCAGAAGTGTTACCTTTTCACCACATCCTCTTCAGCATCTGTTATTTTTTGAGTTATTGATGATGGCCATTCTGACTGGAGTTAGGTGGTATCTCAGTGTAGTTTTAATTTGCATCTCCTTGATGACTAGTGAAGCTGAACATTTTTTCACGTATCTGTTGGCTGCTCATATGTCTTCTTTTGAGAAGTGTCTTGGAACAGAAACTTCTAATCTCATGGCTCTGGCATTCCTTATACCTCAATGTCCTCCCATGGATTCTTTACATCTTGTCAGCAGAGAACAGAGAGAACACAGAGAACCATGCTATGGGTCTAGGGCCTGAGCCTGGAAATAGTGCACATCACTTCTGCCCACATTCCACTGGTCAAAACTCAGTCATATATCCCCACCTAACTAAGAAAAGTTGAAACTAAATCACCAATACTGGCAAAAGTCCATATGACCAAGGTCTAATAAGAAGCCTCCACTTTTTTTCCCGCAAGATGTGGCTAAATCTACTGAGAGACAACTGTGAGTTCTCACAACTCTTTTGGGGAAAAAAATCTCTTAAATAAGAAAATTCACAGTCAGAGATGAATTCACAATAAACAACAGAAGACTAATACAACAAAAAACAAACACATTTAGTAAGCAGAATAATTTACTACAGGCTAAATAAAGAGTGGAAAGGACTTTTAAATAAATACTTTGAATATCTTCAGAGAGAGATAAAGGAGGAAATCAACAAACAAGCAAAAATAGAAGATAATGAAACAGGAAAGGCAGTTAAGACAAATAACCAATTAGATAACCTAAAAATAAAACCCATATATATATGTTTTATTCAAGGGGTACATGTGCAGGTTTGTTACTTAGGTATATTGTATGCTGGTGAGACTTGGGCTTCTGTTGAGCTTGTCACCCATGATCGGTGGAGCATGGTACCCAATGAGTGGTTTTTCAATCCTTCCCCCTCCTCTTCCCTCCCCACTTTAAAAATATATTTAAAATTTTAAAACAACTCAGAAGAACTAAATAGAAAACTAAATATAGATTAAAAAGCAAATTAGTGAGTTGGAAGATGGAAATAGGAAAGATTCCAACATGAACACATAAAATATAAAAGAAATGTTTTAAGACATTTAGGAAACATCTTTTCAGAAGGAAAGAACAGAGAGAATGATACGTGGGTATATCTTAAGTGAGAATGATGAACAATTTCCCAGGAATAAAAAAAAAACCTAACCTTCATATTTTAAACGTTCACTAACTGCTGAGCCAAATTAATTTTAAAAATCTGCATATGGAGAGGAGGGAAGAGCAAATGGGTAGAGCACAGAGGATTTTTAGAGCAGTGAAAATACTCCATATGATAGTATATCTTTACACATTTGTCCAAACCCACAGAACCTGCAATGCCAAAAATGAACCCCAACATAAACTATAGGCTTTCATTAATTATGATGTGTCAACGTAGGCTGATAACTGCAACAAATGTTCTTTTGTAGGGAATGCTAATAATGGGAAAGGCTGCGCATGTGTTGAGGCAGGGGATGTATGGGAACTCTTTGTAACTTTCTCTCAATTTTGCAGTGAATCTAAAACTGCTCCAACAAAATTAAGTCTTTAATTAAAACAAACAAACAACAACAACAACGACAAAAAAACCCCACTTCACTCCAAAGACTTTTGCAGGGAGTGAAATATGTTCCTTGCTTCCCAACAATAGGCAATTGGATTTATTAAACTGATAATATTTTTAAAAACTCAATTCCATATCCAAACCCATAATGAAACTTATGAAAAATAAAGTAAATCATCAAATTTCCATAGGCAAAACACAGAATACTATAAGGAATGAGAAAATACTGCCATCAGATTTCTCATCAGAAACAAGTTCTAGAAACAACAGAAAAATACCTTCAAAGCACTAAAGAAGAATAACGAAAAAAGCTTCAAACCTAGACATCTTTTCGAAGTGCAACTATCACTCAAGAATAACAACAAAAATAAATTTTCAGACATAAATGAATACAGAAAATTTAACACTCACAGATTCTCGCTTTAAGGTACTTGGAGAAGTGGGCCGGGCACAGAGGCTCACACCTGTAATCACAGCACTTTGGGAGGCCAACGTAGGTGGATTGCTTGAGCCCAGGAGTTCAATGCCAGCCAGAGCAACATAGCAAGACCTCACCTTTACAAAAAATAAAAAGTTAGCCAGGTGTGGTGGTGTGCGCCTGCAGTCCCACTATTCAGTTGGAGGATTGCCCGAGCCCAGGAGGTGGAGGCTGTAGTGTGCTGTAATCTTGCTACCAAATTCTAGCCTGGGAGACATAATGAGAGCCTGACTCTCTCTCTCTATATATATACATATATTTAGAGAAGTGGATTTGTGATTGTAGTTTTTGAAGAGAATTTGGTATCAGAACCACCCTTTTAGGTTTTATTATTTTAGATTCAGGGATGCATGTGCAGGTTAGTTACATGGATATATTGCATAACCGTGAGGTTTGGGCTTCCAGTGTACTCATCACCCAAATGATGAACATTATACCAAATCAGCAATTTTTCAACTCTCTCCTTCCTCCTGTCCTCCATTGATTATCTTCTTCTTTAAGTCCATGTGTACCCTTTGTTTAGCTCCCACTTCTAAGTGAGAACATGCAGCATTTGATTTTCTGTCTCTGTGTTCTATTTTACTTAGGATAATGACCTTCAGCTCCATCCATGTTGCTGCAAAAGACATGGCTTCATTATTGTTTATGGCTGCAAAGTAACCCATGGTATATATATATATACCACATTCTCTTTATACAGTCATTTTGTTGATAGACACCTAGGTTGAGTCCACGACTTTGCTATTGTGAATAGTGCTGTGATAAACATATCAGTACAGATGGCTTTTTAATATAATGATTTCCTTTGGGTAGATACCCAATGGTGGAATTGCTGGGTCAAATGGTAGTTCTATTTTTAGTTATTTGAGAAATCTCCATACTGTTTTCCACAGAAATTAAATTAATTTACATTCCCACCAACAGTGTATGAGCATTCCCTTTTCTCCACATCCACATCCAAGTCAGCATCTGCTGTTTTTTTACTTTTTAATAATGTCCATTCTAACTCATATAAGATGGTATCTTGCTTAGGTTTAATTTACATTTATCCGATGGTTAGTTCTGTTGAGCATTTTTTTCATGTCTGTTGGCCATTTGTACGTTCTTTTGAAAAATGTCTGTTCATGTCCTTTGTTCACTTTTTAATGAAGTTATTAGTTTAGTTTGGTTTTTTTTTCTTGTTGAGCTGCTTGAGTTCCTTGCACATTCTGGGTATTAGTCTTTTTGTAAAAGACATAATTTGCAAATATTTTCTCACATTTTGTAGATTGTCTGTTTATTCTATTATTTATTTTTCTGTGCAGAAGCTTTTTAGTTTAATTTTAATCCCATTTAATTTTGTTTTTGTTACATTTACTTTTGAGGTTTTAGTCATAAGCTCTTTACCTAGGCTAATGTCTAGAAGAGTTATTTTTCTAGGTTTTCTTCTAGGATTTTAATAGTTTCACTTCTCACATTTACATCTTTAATCTATTTGAGTTAATGTTTGCATATGGTGAAAAAGGTTCGGTTTCACTCTTCTGCATATGGCTAGCCAATCTTCCCAGCACCATTTATTGAATGCAGTGTGTTTTCGTCATTGTTGATTTTGTCAAAGATCAGTTGGTTGTAGATATGTGGCTTTATTTCCGGGTTCTCTATTATGTTCCATTGATCTGTGTGTCTATTTTTGGACCAGTACCATGCTGCTTTGGTTACTATAGCCTTGCAGTATAATTTGAATTCAGATAATGTGATGCCTACAGTTTAGAACTGCCCTTTTAAATGATTTTAATCAGAATCAGGGGATGAACTTTTCACAACAGTAGAATATCAGAGGTGAGGAAATTGTCAAGGACATCTGAGAACTGTCTGTGTTTTGCTCAATACCCACTCCCCCAACTCCACAAAGTGTGGCACTTCAGGTATACAGCAGTTTAGCAAGAATTTGGCTTTCTCAATTCTGGAAGGTTGTTACCCATACAGAGTGTCACAACCCCTGCATGTACCATAAGGAAATAAAAAAGTCTAATAAGATTCATGTTAGACTTCCACTTCTGACCAAGATGGAGTAACAGGGTCCAGATTTATCTTCTCTCTTGAACAACTAGGGACAAACAAACAAACAAAAACAGAAAAAGGAAGCAACTGTTTGCAGACATTGGACAACAGAAAGCACAGTACTGTGGTCCCAAAAAGAAGGGAAACAACCAAGATGAGCACAAGTTTGCTGCCTATAGACAGCTTCCTGTCTGCAACTCGGGGAGGTGGAATGCAAATGAAGTCTGGTCATATCACTGGGTTGAGGAGACAGTGTTAGAGTTTGGAAAGACAATGCAGCTCAAATCTGTGGGGTAGAATACAAGAAAAAAAGGGAGCTCTGCAGAGAAGGAGCGCTCTGAAAATCTTTAGTGGATTGAAAGAAAGAAGACTCAGCAAATATTTCCTTGCCCAGCAGATATATAAAATATTAAAAGAAAAATAATTTTCAGAAAAGCAAAATCTAAGTAAAGAAAATCATTTCCAGCAGATCAACATTACAAGAAAAGTTAAAGAAAATTCTAGAGAGAATGGTGCGTGGGCCATATCTTAAGAGAACATAATTAACAATGGGGAAATGACGACAGATGGAAATTTGGATCTACTCAGAGAAATGAAGAGCACCAGAAAATATGAATATGTGGGTAATATAAAATTTATTTTTCAGCCAGGCTCGGTGGCTCAGCCGATAATCCCGCGGCTTCGGGAGGCTGAGGTGAGTGGATTGCCTGAGCCTGCGGGTTAGAAACCTGCCTGGGCTGGCGAGACCTCATCTCTACAATAAATCAAAAAATTAGCCGGGTGTGGTAGCGTGCACCTGTAATTCCGGCTACTGGGAAGGCTGCGGCGGACGGGTCGCCGGAGCCCAGCAGGTTGAGGCTGCGGTGGCCGGGAGCGGCCACTGCACTTCAGTCTGGGAGACAGAGTGAGACTCCAACTCAAAAAAAAAAAAATTTTTTTTTTTTTTTTGGCTTATTTAAAAGCTAATTGTAGAAGGCAAAATAATAATTTATAATTTTATACAGATTATCCTATTATTTTTCCATATTAACTTTAAAGTTAACTTTTGAAACTCCAGAAAAAAACTGGTATTTTATTGGAATTGCATTAAATTTATATGTTAACATGGGTTTGTCACTCTTAGGGTATTTAGTTCCTAGTCAAGAATATGAGAGGTCTTCCCATTTGTTCAAGTCTACTTTATATTTCTTAGAAATGTTTTAGTTTTCTTCACACAGATTTTGCATACTTATTGAGAAACTTAAATCTTAAATATTAGAAACTACTGATTTCTGAAGATGAAGAAATAAAGACTACCTACCACTGAAATTAAAATACAAGTCAAATGGGAAACATGAGATTGAATTTGTAAAGCTTGATTCACATGATTTTCCAAAGGGGAAAACAATCTGTAATGTAAGGGTAAGCATTTATAAAAATAAATGAGGTAACTAATAACTATAATAAAATGAAAGAAATTCTAAAAGTATCTTTTCCCTTGAATTTGTTACTTTATTGTAGTTGGCCTATCTTGTGCTAAAATTAGCAATCCATGTATTGTCTTTTGGCTCTTTCTACCAATTACGATGAGAGGTGTGTTAAAGGTCTCTAGATAAAAATGTGATTTTTATATTTCTACCATTTCAGTTCTATTATTTTTTGCCTCAAGCATTTTGAAGATCTGTTGTTGATGCACATTTAGTATTAAGTCTTCTTCATGAACTGACCCTTTAATATTACATAATTTTTTTCTCACATCTACATTGTTTGATATTAAAATAATCTTTCCAGCTTTATTTTTATTGGTGTTTGCATAGTTTCATAGTATATATTTTTCTACCTTTTTACTTATCTCTGTCTTTAAAGTGGACTTCATTGAGTCAGCATATAGTTAGATCTTAATTTTAATGCAATCCAGCAATCTCTGTTTAAATAACTTGCAACAAATTAACTATCAATGTGATTGGACTACAACCTACAACCTTTTCAGGTCTGCTTCATTCCTTTTTTGGTTTCTACTTCCTTTTGTGACTTTTTAAAACTATTTTTATGATTCCTTCTTATATTCATTACTAATATATATCTCTTTTAAAATATTTTTTAGTTACCCTAGATCTTACTTTATATAGCTTTTTTAAAAGGCAGGGCCTCACTCTGTTGCCCAGGCTGAAGTGCAGTGGTGCAATCATAGTTCACTGCAGCTTCAAACTCCTGGGCTCAAGGGATGTTACCTCCTGAGTAGCTGGGACTACAGGTGCATGCCACTGGGCTGAGCTAATTCATTCATTCTTTTATTTTCCTTTCCTTTTGTTTTTCATAAGAACAGTGTCTTTCTTTGTTGACCAGGTTGGTATTGAACTCCTGTCCTCAATCTCCCTGCCTCAGCCTCCCAAAGCACCGGTATGGGCATAAGCCACCATGCCCAGACAACAATATATATCTTTATTACAGGCTAGTTTCAAATAATACTATATTGTTATATTGTAGAAACCTTACAAATGTATACTTACAATTCCTCTCTCCCAACTTATGCACTACGTTGTCACACATTCTTTTTTTTTTTTTTTTTTTTTTGAGTTGGAATCTCACTCGGTCACCCAGACTGGAGTGCAGTGGCCGCTCCCGGCCACCGCAGCCTCAACCTGCTGAGCTCCAGCGATCCTTCTGCCTCAGCCTTCCAAGTAGCCGGAATTACAGGCGCACGCTACCATGCCCGGCTAATTTTTTTATTTTATTGTAGAGATGAGGTCTCGCCTGCCCAGGCGGGTCTCGAACCCTCGGGCTCAAGCAATCCACTTACCTCAGCCTCTCAAGGCGCGGGATTACAGGCTGAGCAACCGAGCCCGGCTATACATTCTTTTTATATACGCTATAAATCCACAATAAGTTGTCACTTTGCTGTAGTCAATTATCTTTATAACAAATAAAAATTTTTAAAATACCTTTTAAATGTCACTTTATCTTAATTTTTTTTTTTTTTTTTTTTTTTGGAGTCAAGAGTCTCACTCTGTTGCCCAGGCTAGAGTGCAGTGGCTTGCTTACAGCCACCATAGCTTCAACCCGCTGGGCTCAGGCAATCGTTTGACCTCAGCCTTCCAAGTAGCTGTAATTACAAGCGAGCACTACCATGCTCAGCTTATTTTTTTATTTATTATAGAGATGAGTTCTCGCCAAGTTGCCCAGGCTGGTCTCAAACTCCTGGGCTCAGGCAATCTTCTCGCCTCAGTCTTCCAAAGTGCTGGGATTACAGGCTTGAGCCACCACACCCGGTTATCTTAACCATTTCTTAAGCTCTTCATTTCATTGTGTAGATATGAGTTTCTTCCTGGTATCAGATTCCTTTTGCCTGAAGAATAGTCTTTAGTACTCCCTATAGTGCAGTTCCACTAGTAATGAATTATGTTAGCTCTTTTAAAAAATCTTTATTTCTTCTTCATTTTTGAAATAAAGATATGGAATCTAAATTTCTCCTCCCTTGAATATCAGCTAAACACAGTTACTTGCTTCTGGCAAAAAGAATAAAATGAAAATGACAGTGTGTGACTTGAGAGACTAGGTCCTAAAAGGTATTGTGGCTTATATCTTGTAGGATTTCTCTAGAGTGCTTGATAGAACAACCAAGCCAAAAACAAAACAGAAACAAACAAACAATTTCTGACCCACAGAAACCACAAGAAAAGTATGTTGCTTTTAGTCACTAAATTTTAAGGTAATTTATTACACAGCAGTAGATAACTAATATTGAGACTCTCTAAGCTATTGGGATCTGTGGTTTGATGATCATTATTTTAAAAGATTCCTGTCACCATCTCTTGAAATATTTCTTTGCTCCATTCTCTCTCTATTCTTTTAGGATTCTAATTACATGTATCTCAGACTGAATAATGTCCTACAGTGATTAGATCTCTGTTTGCAGTTTTCAGTACTAGCCAGATCAATCTCATCATCTCCACCTTAAAGAAACCAACCCTAGCAGGGCAGCATTCTCTTTTCCTGAGATACTTCACAGAGCTGTTTCTCAAAACTCCTAAATTTTAATAATTCCAAAACTCTTCTTTTTGTTATTCCAGTTCTAGAGGGGTTGGCTGCTTCCTGAATTTCCTACCTCTGTGATATCTTATTGTTTTCTTATTGTCTTTTCATTTAATTAAGAACTTAACCCAATTAATAATGTTTATATTAAATTTTCTCTCTTCAAATATGAGGTATGGTTTCTATTTTCTGACTAAACCAGAAACTGGTATGGGGAATCTCAGTAAATAAATCCTCAAAAATGAGAGTATGAGATTGGTTTAGTTATGCCCTTAGGCTTGAATTTACTGCTAAGCTCCTAGAAAGTAGTAAGTGGAATGTTGTGATCCATTACATGAAACAGCAATATGATTTGTCAATTATAATCCCAACTTATTTGATCATGGAACATTTGGTTAAAAGGAACATCTTATAGGACTAACACTCAGAAGAACAAACTTTAGGAAATGCTAGCTTAGCCATACTTCTCTATTCAGTATATCCTCCTTAAACGCATCAATCACATTCAAGTTGCTGTGCATGTTTTATCTAAATGGAGAATTTTTATTGATCATTTGAAGCTCAATCCATATTTTACCTTAAATATTTATAATTTTTCCTGACACTGAACCCAACCCCCTCTCCAAAGGAACTGATCGGTCTTATTACTTTATTCATACCTCTAATATGGTCATTGTTACATTACACGAATAGTTTGTTTACATATCTGCCTATCCAACTAGAATTGAAGCCCTTTGAGGGAGGGTCCTTGTCTGATTTATCTTTGTGCCTTCAATGTCAATCAGAGTGCCTGGCATACAGTTGATATAACTAATTTGTATGGGTATCATTCATGAAAATGGTTGTGGAGGGTAGCTATACTTTTTCACTTAAGAAAAATGTGAACACTGAGTTTGCTGACCCAAAAGAGAATAAACAGACATGCTTTATTATTTGAAATGAATTGTTTATAGCATTTTTACTATGCATTACAATCTTTCCTCAAAAATAGAAACTTGTTTCCTTTTTTTTCCATTTTACAAATCTGTTCACTTTAGATTGGCAGACAAATTCAGCTCAACAACCATATACTGAGCAATTATTCTGTGCCAGAAACTATGCTAAGTCTTAAGTACAGCAAAATGTTATATATAAATGCTTATAATTCAACAGGGAGACAGAAGCATTCAGATAAATTTGAATGCCAATATGATAAATACAATTATGGAAGTATATTCAAGTTATAGGAACAGTTTAGCAGAGGAACAAAGACACTCTTTATGAGGAGGGATATGAGGAAAGACTTTCCAGAGAAGACTTTCTAATTGGAGTTTGAAGATGAAAAAGGAATTTTCCATACAGACATAAAGCAGAAGGCAGAAATAAAAGCACAAAGGCAGGAAATAATAAAGTTCTGAAGAAGTAAAGGCAGTTTCAGGAGCATTAACCACCAGATAGTTTGTGGCAGAAAATGAGACTGGAAATTTAGGCAAAGGACAGTTCATAAGACGATCCTTAATTATCATTCTAAGGAACCTGGACTTATATAGCAGATAATGGTGAACCAGAGATGAGAAATATGTATTTTTCCTTTTCTGCATTGGGAAGAATTTGTATTATCATACATGCAATGAACATCAGTTGAGCACGTATAATACCTCGGGTATTTTGCTGGCATCATTTAATAGAGTTGTACCACTAAAGATCATTATAGAAAACATTTCTGTTGATAAGGTAGATAGCCTAGATTTCTTTCATAGCTTCCATCCTCCCAACTGATTCTTGGCATAAGCTTGCAGGACAGTATTTCTAACTCTGTCGCTAACGCCAGCATCAACACTTTGAATCATTTCTGCCAGGCAGCAGATTTTTCAGCAACCCACTTCATAAACTGTAATTAGTTTTCTATAAAGAGCAAATTATTTCCTTTATTCCCTCTCTATATTTCATAGCTTTTATTATACTTTTGTTATATATATATTCATACAATATCTATAAATTTCTACTTAGAATTAGTCCAAAGGAATTCACATTTTTTCAGCCTACAAATTCTTCTATTTAAACTAGAATTTTCTACTATAAGAGAGGAAAATGAGAAAAAAATAAAAATGAAGGCAATAGGCATCAAGAAGGAGTAAGAATGGTCCTCAGAAAGAAATAATGCACAAAAGAGCTAACAAATTCTGAGTATTACAGGTTGAGTATCCCTTATCTAAATGTTTGGGACCAAAGGTGTTTCAGATTTCGGATTTTTTTGGACTTTGAAATATTTGCAGACACATAATAAGCTACCTTGGGGATGGGGTTCAGGCTCAAACACAAAATTCATTTATGTTTCGTATACATCTTACACACATAGCCTGAAGGTAATTTTATATGATACTTTAAATAACTTGGTGCATGAAATGATTTGACTGTATTAATATTTTGACTGCAACCTGTCACATGGGGTCAGGTATGGAATTTTCCACTTGTGGCATCAGTGCTCAAAAAGCTTCAAATTTTGGAGCATTTTGGATTTCAAATTTTCAGATTAGGGATACTCAACCTGTATACTAAGATACAAGTGCAAATCTGAACACTGAATCACAGAATTACATAGAGAACCAACACACAAATCAAATGGCTATCAGCTAGTTCTATATTAGGGGTTCAAGGGAACAAGAAAAACTTGGAATTTCAAAATCAGTGATGGCAAAGAAAGGACTGAGTAGCACCTTGTTAAACATGGTGTTCTTTTAATGTACCAAGCATATTCCCAAATGTGCTGCATAGCAATACCCAGCATATTTGAAAAAATACTTCACACCTCAATGAAAACAAATCATCTGAAACTGAATGCTAATGTGGTGCAAAACAAAACATCTAGTTACTCTATTACAATTACTCTCTATTAACAAGAGAACTGTAGGCAAAGAAAATATGCTAAGATTGCAAAGAATCATGAACTTAGATCTGGGGATGAGAGGCTTGAAGAGAGGGTTGCTCAATTTAGAATTGATATTGTGAAGTCTTTCTGCCTCTAGACATAGGCTGGACTATCAGTTGTATATCTTGTTGCTAACAAGGGAAAAGACAAGATTTCTCAAGATCCTGTTAAACCTAGTGATATCACAATCACATGTCTTTGGAAATAAAAACCCAATTAAAAGACTCCCTAGGGGAAGGTCAAAGGAGTTCTTTTATCCCAGTTCCCTGATACCTTATTCCTTCCCTTTCAGTCTACTCTAAAACTAAATAATACACATTGTACAATTTTCCACCTTGTCTTCCTCTACTGTAATTGCATTAGACTATTAGAATTAAGAGTTTTAAAGCCTTTGACCCTTATCTCTAAACTGATGTTTATTTTTTAAAAGCGTTTTTGAGCAGAGCTTAATACTAAAAAATTTTTCTGAAACGTGCTTGTTTTGGGGAGGCTGGATAACACTTTTTAAAAAGTCTGAGTCTCACTAAAAGATTATGAAGTCCTTTGAACAACTTTATGATAAAGATATGTGAAAAACAACACTTTTTCAAATTTCAATTCAGTTTATGTACTAATTTCAAAGACTGTGGTTGCATGACATTATTTAGATTAAATTCCTGTTGGAATCATATTGACAGTGTTTCACTTCTTTGAAACAATTTTAGGGTTGAGCAACTCTTACAGTTAGAGAATGACAACTAATGGATATTTTAAACGTTGACATAACTTTTGATTTAAAGTCATCAATGTCTCCCTCAATAGTAAAATGAGGCATTAATGGAACTCTTTTATTGTTCTTTTACAACCTCTCCTTCCCCGCGTGAAAAATTAGCAGTGTTGATTTGCCGAAGTTTTAAGCAACCTTGAAGAGATGAAAATGTTCTATACAATTGTGAACATTCTTATGAGTTTTCCAGTGTTCAGAAACACGTGTGGGCACCGCTCCAGCCCGGACCAACAATCTTTTCTCCAGACCCACTCCACACCGCCATGTTAAGACTTCAACTTTTAATTTTGGGACTCACCCTCTAACATGTAACGCCTCTTACCAACATTCAAAAGGAACATCTAAGAGTCGAGGTCGGCTTCTTGACACTAACCCTTCACAACGTTGATAACGACTCCAGTCACCATTCCCAAATTTAGCATGCAGCCTCGCATTGGTCGGTAATTACTCGCGCCAGAGCCTCGGCGCAGAGCACCTGATTGGTATATGTGCGTGTCAGTCACATAGAGAGGGTGGGGCCTCAAAGACCCGATCTAAACCAGACGCTGTGTTTACGTCATCGCCGAGCGACGAAATTAGGAGCGGGAGGGGGTGGGGTTGCGAGCGAGCCTTGGCGGCTGTGGTGCTGTCGGTGGCGGGGCGGCCTGCGGAGGTATCATGGCCGCTGCCTCGGAGCTTAATCGTCCGAGTAGCGGTGACAGGAGCCTGGAGAGAAGCTGCAGCCCCAGCCTCACCCAAGAGGTGCTCTTCGAAATCTTTCGCTCCCTGCACACTCTGACTGGACAGGTGAGAGGTGGCCCGAGTGGTGGGGGAATGGGAACCACCGGCCCCTCCCCCCCGTTTTTTTTCATCTAGTGGCGGCTGGGGGCAGCCGAGGTGTGGGGTGCGGCCAAAGTAGCTGAGGCTTGGGGAGAATCCCGGGCTCTGCAGTCCCCAGTCGGAGAGAGGAGGACGGCAGTAGCGGCTTAGTTCAGTACTAGTTCAAACTAGGTTGCCTTGCAGCTGTCCTCCCCAAGAGTGAGGATGGTCTAAGTAGAAACCCAGCTCTGAGAGGAGCAGGCTTGGGGAGGATCCCTGCGGAAAAGCTTCACTAAGAGTTTAGGAGGCGTCTGACGCTCAGGGTCCTTTTTCCTCCAACTTATTCATTGTAGGAATTGGTTGGTCAGTACGGCCTGAGATTTTTGGAAAAGCGCGCTTTCTTCCTTCTTTGGGGGAGGGGGGGTTTGATTTGCTCTTATGGGTCACTTGGTTTTATTTTTTCCTTCTGGCCGTTGTGTGCATCTATTACCTTTTCAAACGGGGAGGAAAGTACTGGGAATTCATCTAAAATATTTCTCGTGTAAAGTTAAATGAGTTATTCATGGTTGATGCTTTTGCATTAGAACTGTTGTTTAACTGTTAACTAGTTTAACCGACTAATCGCTTTTGCAGAAATGTCAGAGTCAAACTGAGTTTTAAAATGTGGGCTCCTTACACTCTATTCAATCAAGTTCACCATATTGTTTCATGGTGTGAAATTCAAAGCAAATTTTAAATGAGAAACAACTTAAAAGCATGTTTGCTTACCTGCTTTTTAAAGGATAATATTCTTTTGTATCTTACATGGTCTATTTTCTAGCTGTAAAAGCTTGTTTGGGTACTGATACTAGTCCATGTAGTAGGCACAGCAGGCATTTGTATCAAAGATAATGGTAAATTCCTATGAAAATAGAGCATTTGTCTGATTTGTGAAAATCCTTTTTAAAAGCCTCGAATAGATGGCAATTCACTGTTTTAAAAAGTTATTTCAATATTTTAAAAATTCTTGGCATGTTTGTTGTGACTGACAAAGACATTACTGTAAATTAAATATTCTGTTTTGTAATGAAGCAGTTTTGTAATGAAGCAATCACTAAAATAATTTCCTAAGAGATAATAACTCTCACACTCAGTTGTTTGCCAAGGACTTACCCCCCCACCGAAAAAAAAATTTTTTTAAGACTTGGGGGCTTTGGTTATTAACATTTCAGTCTTAAGGCCCAAGACCTTTAAATGGTTTAAAAGTTAGCAAACTTTCTGTGGTGACATTGGGACTTGTAAAGTTTATTCATATTCTGAGATCAAGATGAAAAAAGCTTTTGTTCACTTATTATTTACAGAAGGTTTTTGTCAATGATGTAATATTTTTAAAAAATATTAAGCAATGATTTAAACATTTCTTTTGAAATATTTTGCATAGTGAATTTTTCAAACTAATATAAAATTTTTAAACATTCAGATATTCTAAAATTACAAGTAGAGAAATGATTAAAATTTACTGTGTCACGGGTCAAAAATGTTTAGAGTAAATATTTGGTGAGTTTACCCTGACAGAGTAAAGGGACCTTCTATAAAAGTATCCAGAGTAAGATTGTCTCATCTTTTAAATGCTAGCCATTTTGGTAATCCTTTATATTTTGAGAAGTGCCGTTTAAGAATTATGAAAACTAAAGTACCATACTTATAAAATTGCCCCCAGGGTAATCAGTGTATTCTTTGCAATAAGTTTAAAGGATTTCTAAAATGTGTTTGTAATATGCCTAAGTTCATCCTGTATCATTCTAAGCATCATTGTATTATTATTACTGTTTCCCAGTAGGAAACATGTTAAGAAGAATTTTCTACTTTAGATCTCAACATTTACTGAATGTAACATTTTTTGCTTGCCTCTGCATGACCCGTTTACCAAGCCAAAGGATTACTTATTTGTAGCTTGGATTTTTGAAGTAATTTGATAAAGTTTTTACTGAAAATGCATATTTAAAGTTTATGGTAATAGCAGACTTACAGAGATTTTTTTTTTAAGTGAGTAGTTTCCAAGTTCTATAGGATAAAAATGCATAGCATTCATATTACATATAAGGAATCTGTTGAATGAATGGTTAGATGTATTGGGATAATTTTAGAATTAATTTATGACATTATTATGTAGTTTTCTTAAAAGACCAATTACTTTAATTGCACTTGAAGGCTTACATAATTCTGCTGAATTGAAATGAAAATATGATCCAAACATTAAGACCTGTTCTCTATAAATTATTTTCTCTAGAAATTGTGATGCTTTACTTTTGGTTTTTCCTGCTTTATCCTCAAATCATATTCATAAATTTGCTACAATCAATTATAGGTTTTTCTGAGGACTATAAAAATATAATAATGGGTTACTTCCATAATAAGTTATGGTCTAACAAATGATAGGCATTAAAGGAATATAAATTAAATTAATCTTAATGCATTAATCTTAATGTGAAATCTTAATTATTATAAACTAATTTTTGCCAGTGTAGCCTACATAAAATTTCATATTTCTTTACACTTCTGGTCTCATGTTCCAAGAGCAGTAAATTTCTGTCACATAGTATTTATTTCAATATATTACCTTTTTATTAGTAACCTTGAATCTCTTTGATCCTTACTACAGTGATTTATCTTTTTATTATAATTACACCTCATAAAATCTGTATTTGAACTCATATAACACATATCTTTATTTCATAGAAAACGATTGACTTTTTTTATAAATTATTTCTGAAAAATAAATTTAGTTAACTTAATTCTACTATGGAATATATCCTTACATTTTGTTATAAATACGTCCCTAGAAAAGTTTATGGTGGTTCACTTTTATTTACTCAAAAGACTGATGGATGCTCTCACTCTATAATTTTGACAGATTTTGTTATTAATTTTATATTCAGGGTCTTGGTTAGTTTTCTGGGAATTATTTTATTCTATTATATCACTAACTGGTAAGAAATTGTTATATAATGAGCTCTCACATTTTATTAGAAGATAGTATTTAACAAAAGATACAGACATTTCATCTCGTTTCTGGCAATTTATTTCACTGTTGTGGAGAAGTATTTGTTTTTCAGTTAGTTTCAAACTTCATAGCTAAATAATATTTTTTTATTTGAAGTAGATAAACATGTTGCCATTTATCCCTAGACTATATATATGAATAGTATTGATTTTTAAGTTATTTTAAAAATTGGTTAAAGTTGATAACAATAAGAATGTGATTTAATGTGACATCAGATTATTTCTGATACATATTAGTGAACATATTTAACAAATATTAGAACTTTCATAAACCAGTGTGCCTCCTCTGCTTAATGCTCTGAGCCTAGTAGTAGTTGGATTCTGAATTAGGGCAAGTCTATTTTGGACCCCATCCAAAGGTTTTTAGATATTGACATACCAAAAGAGCTTTCATCTTTTCATCTTTTATGGATGGTTTCACCTCTAAATTGATCCCATTACACAGATCTAAGAATAATATTAGATATCATTTTGTGTGTGTGTGAGTGTGAGAGAGAGAGAGAGAGAATCACTTTTCTTGGACTTTTAAAATGGTAACTAGGTAGAGCATTTTAATGTATCTTTAAAAACTTTATAATTTTGAGCAAAATAATCACGTTACTCTATAGATATCTTTTTTTTTGTGCGACAGCCCCGTATATACAGCTTAATAATGTCATTTTTGTGATGTTGCTGGTTTGCCCCTTTGAAGCTTAACCTCAGAGATGATGTGGTGAAAATTACAATCGATTGGAACAAGCTCCAGAGCCTCTCGGCATTCCAGCCTGCACTGCTCTTTAGTGCACTTGAGCAACACGTTTTGTTTTTACAGGTAAATTTCTTGTTAGAAATGTTAACTCGATATTGAACATAGAAATTAATTGTGGTTAAATTAGCTGGCCTATTTGTCAGTTCTGTCTTAACACTATATTAATAGTTTTACTAATAAAAGTTTACTTACGTCTAGATTGGATGTAAATCTGTTAATTTCAACAGTGATCAGGACAGTTAAGGGAATACAGTCCACTAGGCTGATGTAGGTATGAGATTGAACGAATGCAATTCTATTCAATTTTAGACTTGCACTGAAAATTCAATACAGTTCCATCTATGGTGGGTTATAATTAAGCAATAAGACACGGCAGGTGTGTGTCATGCTATGATAATGATTCCATGCCTTGGGTGAGTTTGGAGGCTCATGGAGTGCTTTCAGTGGTTCAAGAAGTGGCATTATCCCAGCATGACATATCCTGGAGTGTCTATTGCAATTAAACAGTTTCAGCATAGTTTTTAAAAAGAAAGTAATTTCTGTGACATTAATGTCTCATCTTAGTAAGTAACCAGTCACTATTTTATCTTTTCTTAACAGTTTGAAATAATTCATTCTGTATATTAGAAGTGACTTCTGATTTGTTATTTATAATAGTATTGTTATGTTTTTTAATATTTAGTTCAGTAACTGAACAGTATTATGACTTTGCTGATTTCTAATTGAATATTTCTGCAATTATAATCGGTATAAGTTTGCAGTTTATCTCTAATCAAAGTGTAAAATGTGAAATGTCAAAAAGATGAGTGGAAGAACTGTTTGGATTGGTCAGTTTACTGTGATTAAGGTGTATAAGGTTTCAGAAGAATATTTAGTATAGCAGACAATGGAAGCAAAATTGTAGGTATGAAAAATATAATTGGAACATTGATAAGTGTTTTTGTGTTTTGCCTAATGTAATAGGCATTAATTTTTAGCCCTCTATTCAATGACTTTGTAGGAAAATTTAACGCTATGTTCCATGTTAAAACTAATAGTTAACCCTATTTTTAAAGGGCAGAGCAGTGAGCTGAAGAACTCAAATGAGCCTAATTGTGTGGAGGGAGGGAGGGTAATTGTGTGGAGGGGGGGAGGGGACAGTAAATGGATAATATAATTTATATTGTACAACAAGGTTTTCCCCCCACTCCAGTACAGTGATAGCCATCTATCTGTTTTCAGCTACAGAGCTTTATGGATCTCAGTAGGGTGTTGTGTTTTTTTCCTAATTTGTTTTATTTTTTAAAATTTAATTTTGTAACTCGAGATGATATTTTGCCATGTCAGGAAAAGTGAGTGTTCACTTAGCATAACACCTATATATTCCATGTCTATGCTCTCTCATTCACATTGGCCAACTGCAGTTTCAAGTAGAGAATCTCCAGTGATATAGTGATAATGCAGGGCTTTGCTGAGTGAGAGCACTGGGCTCTCATGTTAAGGAAGAAAAATACTAAGCCTTAGTGTTCTGAGGAGGCATTTGAATGACATGTTAATTAAGTGGCATTGGTGCCAGAGGCTGAAGGCTTTGATTTGGCACAAAATAAAAGATGAGTGACAGAATGATTCCCTCAAAGAAAATTTTGAATTTCCTCAGGTTTTCTTTCTTTTTTCTCTCTTTCCTTTTTTAAAATAAATTTACAGCAAATGATAATGATCACAATAGCAGAGAATTGTAAACACTTATATGTGGTCATATCTATGTATCCTGGTGTAGCAACTTTTTATGTTTAGTAATTAATATTAAATATTTACTTAGAAGAAAGTTATGTAAATATATTAAATGTGTAATTAATTTTGGTTAGTTTGAACTCCAACAGATAGAATTGTGTTGTTCACAGCCTTTTTTAGCAAAACTTCAGCCTCTCATTAAAGAGGAGAATACAACTTCTGTTGAAGAGATAGGAAAAACAGAAGCAGAGGACCAGAATGAAGCAAATGCCAACTTTTCCACTGGCGACCTACAAGAGGAAGAAAAGCACAAAGATTGTGATTTAGGAGATGTGAAAAAGACACAGATCCATTTTGATCCAGAAGTAGTTCAAATAAAGGCTGGAAAAGCAGAAGTAAGTTTTTTGGGGGAGGGGGTATACTTTTAAAAATCTTACTGTGTTTATGTTGCTAAAACGTATTTGTTGTTTGTAGATTGACAGAAGAATCTCTGCATTTATTGAAAGAAAGCAAGCTGAAATCAATGAAAACAACGTCAGGGAATTTTGCAATGTTATTGATTGTAATCAAGGTAACCACCTAGAAGTTAATTTTCATAGGATTTTAATCACAATTTTTGCAGTTGCTCTAACCTTTCGTTTGTTTTTTTTAATGACTAACACTAAGAACACAATTTAATTTATTTAACAGCTTTAGTTAATAACTAAGGCAGTGGAATTTCCTTCTGTTTAATAGTAGACTACATTGCAAAACTGGTTTTCATTTTGGTTACACAGAAATTAAATAAATGCTAACAATAAAGAGGCTGATGTTTACCACAGGTGAAAAAATTAAAGTTCCTTTAGGAAGTAAAATGTGAGAGGCAGGGTTGATCAGTCCCACTAGTGAAAGGAATTGAGTTGTATAAATGTCAAGCCTGAAAATGTACTTGTGAAGTTATGATGTTAATACATAAAGTGAACTTAGTAAAGTTAATATTCCTCCAGAGGGAGCAGTTTTCTCACTACTCCTGAGCTGTTTGAAATGTTTTATGTCACGATAGAACTAATTTGTCATGAAGACCATGGTGTCTTAAGCTTTTTTCCTTTCTCTCATAGTGCATACATTTGCTGTTTTTCATCAAATTCTCCTTTCCCTCTCCACTTGATGCTATAGTATGTTTACAGATCTGCAGGTATGCAGCAGAATACAAAATATTGCAAAGCACTGCCATAAATCATACTCAGGCATCATAGTAATAATCAAAACAAGTAGTTCTTTAAAAAATTATGCAAAGAGTTCATAATTGGAATGAACATTTTTCTTGTGGCCTCTACTTTCTCATGGCTAATTATTATGAACACAGAATTGTTATATCATCTCGAAGTGATTCGTATCACATTGGTACACTGATTCTCCTAATAATGAAATGATACAGACTTTATGTTGGGTCCTAAGTTCAGCTGGGTCCTCCTATTACCACTTTACATGTGTTTCTCTAAATTTGGTATACTTTCCTGTTAGCTTGTCAGAACAGGTGCAACTGGCAAAATCTCAGGTACTACAATCCAGCGACAAGCAACCCATGAGAAAGGGTTTGTTGAGGGAGCAAGCACATGTGTCACTAATGTTATTCTCTGTTCTCCCTGCTAACTCTATTATTATAAACCACCAGGGGATAGAAATTGACAAGAATTGAAATGCTCAGCAGGATTCCTTGGCCCATTCAATCCCTTGCTGGCTCCAAACAGTGCTAGCAAGAATTGCTGTGGAGAGTGACTAGCACTCATACATTCACTATCTTCACACCATGCTGAATATTTCACTGATTGGTCAGTTAATCTGTATGTTTGGAATATAGCTCTGGAATGGATGATAGCTCCTTTTTTTAACCCTTAGCCTCATGAAATGGTAGAAAGAGAAAAGAGAAGGGATGGCCCCTTAGAGCATATTTTGAGGTGTTTCAAAAAAAAAAAGAAAAGATGACTCTCTGTTTAGTCTCTAGGTATAAAAGATACATAGATTTAGAATTTAATCATACAGTTTGATATAGCAAAACTACTAAGGAAATGTTGACTAAAAGAAATACAAATGGATTTTAATGGGCTAGTGTGTTTCCTTTAATACCTATCAAGTTAACCTAAATATAAACAATGATTTTTTTAAAAAAAAATCAAAAAGAATTTTCTTTTGGTATCTCATTTACCAGCCATTTTTCACACAAGAATCAAGGGAATTTTGCAGGAAATTTTCCAACACATTGTTACTTCAAAGATCAAATATATTATTACTATTTAGTACATGTTAATATGCATGTTAGTAGTAACATAATTGCTTCATGTAATAGTAGTATTACATATAACATCTTTCCAGTTTTCTCCCTTTGTAATTTATTTGCTGCTATCTAATTCAAAAGAAACTATACTTCAGCTTAGAAAAAAATAGGAACAATTTTTCACAGTATATCTTTTCTAAAATTGCACTTTTTGAAAACGATAGGAAGGGAAAAAGCAGATAACTTTTGTGATTAGGGTTTTCTTAAATGATGGGCACTGAAAATCTAGGTAAAGTGAAAAAGTATGTGCACTTGAGGTTTCAAAGTCTTGTTTGTGAAATTATGAAATATAAAGATATTAAATGTATAATTAAACTTTTTATTAGGTGTTTACTAATTTGGTCAGTAATATAAAAAATGCTGGACTTTTAAAAAAAGATTTTTGGTAAAAATGATGAGTTTTATTTCTATGATGAAGTTGAATTAAAATAACATACAGATTATTTTCTCCAGAGGCCCAAATAGTTTTAGGAATATTGGTTTTCATTTAAAATTATATTAAATTATGCCACTTAATGGGTTTTCTGTATGTAAATCTGAACATTAGATATCATGATACATTTTCGAGGGTAAAGAAGGTCACTAAAATCTGTTCAGTGTGTGATGATAATTTAATTATTATTTCTAGTATCTATTATTTAAAATTCTACTGTAATATATTAATATGAATTATTGGAAGTTCATCAAAATTTCATACATTTGAAGTGAAGAATATATTTAAATTTATATTCATCTAAATTCTTCTTAGAAAATAGTTGTGCAAGAACTGATGCCGTTTTTACCCCTTATCCTGGATTCAAAAGTCACGTGAAGGGTAAGTAACCAGCACTTAATATCTGAGTCACCAATGGAAGCTTATTCTAGATTACTAGCAAAATGAGATAGAAATAACTTCCCATCTAAATTTTTTAAATTTTAAAATAAAAAATTTTGCCTTTCTTCATATGTACTTGGGTTTGTGGTTAGATGGTCTTTGTGAAAAGAATATAGAACACTAGTAGAAAAAATTTCTGATTCTTGAAATATAAATTTATATAGACTCAAAAGTTTCTTAATTTAGTTTCTAGAGTTGTGAATACATATGGACCACAGACTAGAACTGAAGGAATTCAAGGGTCAGGTCATAAACCTAACAGCATGCTTCGAGATTGTGGTAATCAGGCTGTAGAAGAACGACTACAAAATATTGAGGCCCACTTGCGATTACAGACAGGTAAGCAAAATGGTAGGTGGTGCCCCTTATGTACCTTTGAGTGGCTTAAACATCCCAATTTATTTAGTTACCAAATTTTCATTGAGCACCTGCATAAAATATTGTTCTGGTTGGTACAAAAATTGAATAAAGCGTGGTCTCTTGTCTTTAGAAATTTATAATTCTTATTAAAATTTTGGCTTTTTCTCCCCTCACACTTCTTGCCACTTTCTAAAACTGAGAGTAGAGGTAGAATGATAATAGACACCGAATAGATTCTGATAGCCTCACTTTATTGAAGTCACAGCTGAAAACGAAGGTAGTCTTTGCCTATCTCCAATTTCATAACTTATTATGACCATCTTTCAATTCTATCACCCACTGTGCTAGGTACAAAAGTGTTGATAAATGTGGTCCTAGTCTTTAAGGATCTCTCAGTGAGTATAAGCATATATAAAAATAAATGCCATAGGGAAAGTGAAATAACATTTATTGGACAATAGTAAATGCCCATCAAAGTATTATGTATATGTCAACTCACTTAATACTTAACAGTATCTTTTGAGGTGTTGGTGGTGTTATTGTCGTACAAAGAAACTAAAGTTTAAAAGGCTCAAGCAACATGCCCAGGATAACAATTGACAACTGGAAATCAAACCCAAATCTTCATTGGCTTCAGAACCTTAGTCTCCCTTCCCATTTAGTCTCCACGTCCTGTTGACTCTGCCTTCTAAATATCTCCCAAATCTGTCCACTTCTGTCCATCTCTACAGCTACTACTATAGTTGAAGCTACTTTGCTCTCTACTTTGGACTGATGAAAAGAAATGAAATAGTCTGTTTGCCACTACACTTTCTCTTCTAGATCATTCTCCACCCTTGGCCAGATTTTTTTTTTTTGCTTTTTTTTTTTTTTTAATCCCCTGAGTTGGGGTCTTACTTTGTTGCCCAGGCTGGAGTGCAGTGACATGGTCACAGCTCACCATAGCCCCAACCTCCTAGCTCAGACAATCCTTCAGCCTCAGCCTCCTGAGTAGGTGGGACTACAGGCACATGCCATCATGCCCAGCTAATTTTTTTTTTTTTTTTTTAGTTACAGAGTCTTACTATGTTGCCTAGCTGGCCTTGAATTCCTGGGCTCAAGCAGTCCTCTCACCTCAGCCTCCCAAAGTGCTGGGATTACAGGCATGAGCCACCATGTCTGACCCCAGATTGCTTTTTCTAAAGCTCAAATTAAGTCTTGCTTCTCAACTCGGCTAAAAATTTGGATATTGGGATCTGAGGGGTTTATAATTTTAATTGGTATGGTCCACAGGTGTAGTTCCAGCCACATCTCTGGGCTTCCTATTTCCCATTTATTTTGCTGCCCCAGGGCCTTTATACTCATGCTTGTCCTTCTGTCCATGCTGTTCCTTCCTGATCCCAGACCAGTGTAGGTTCTCTTTTGTATAGCCTCATAGAACGTATATTCCCTGCCCACCTTTAAACCAGATAACTCTTTTTTCTTTTCAAGACTTACCCATGCCAGGCCTTTCTGATACAAAGCTTTTGCCTGTCTTTTGTTTCCTCTCTTTCTCTAAGAAACTTTTTAAAACTTAAAAAAATTAAAAAATAGAGCAGTTTTCATGGTTCTGTTTCTTTAATGTCTGTTTCCTTTGCTAGATTATTACATTAAATAGTACAGTGCCTGGCACAAAGCAAGTGCTCAAATGCTTATTGAGTGAACAATTACTCATTTCACCTTTTCAGATATGTGCGCAGTACAGTGGGGCACAAAGTTAGTGTTCAACTCTCTCGGGAGGTCATGGGATGGCATCCTGATGAAGTGACATGTGAGCCCTTGAAGGTTAGTAGGAATTTTCCCCAATCATAGCATTTCAAGAATAGAAAACAGCATTTGCAAGAAAGGACAGGGCACAAAATTTCTGAATCCAGTCTGGCTAAAGTATTGCTGGATGGAGGCAGAAGAAAATAAGAGAATGAATGAGTCTCTGAGGGTAATAAGATATTAGCATTAAGAATTAATCCCCTTCCTCAGAAGTGGATAGATTTAAATGTCAACTATAGAAAAGAGTTGACTGGTTAAATCTCTAGTATTGAAAAATATCTGTTGGATGCTTCCTATGCACCAAGCACAAGGAATATTGAAATGATATAGTCATAGTCCCTAGCTTCAAGAACTTTATAATTTAGGTGGGAGAAAGATTAATAGTGATGGAATTTTCAAGGGTCAGTAAACGCTGGGCATAGCAGTGTGCACCTATAATCCCAGCTCCTTGGAAGGCTGAGGTGGGAAGACAGCTTGAGGCCAGCCTGGACAACACGGCAAGAACCCTATCTCAAAAATGGCCAGTGTAGAAGGTAATGGTGGGAGCACTTGGAGCATCTATGTGAAGAGGTTCAGGCAATGCCTCACTGACCCAGTAGTGAACCTTGAATTGGCTCTCAAAAAGTACAGGGGTTAGGTAGAGGACATTGTAGGTAAAGGGAGCAGCAAGCGCAAAGTCAAAGTAATTTATTTTACCTAATTCAAGAGCAAGAAAAGTCAAGGTCCTAAGATAAAAACACATTCTCCAAAAAAAAAAAAAAAAAGAAATTGTAGTTTTTATATTTAACATGTTCATGCTTTTGATATAAAAATTTAAATTGCATAATGATTGTCTAATCATATATTCATTCAGTCACTAAATATTGAGCATCTGCTCTGTGCCAGGCATTGTGACCTTTGAACTGATGCTTCCTAGGTTTGTGCAGTGCACAAGCTGCACAGCCATATCCAATGAACAAAACAGATAAAAACTCTCTGTCCTCTTAGAGTTTACATTAGAATGGGGAAACAGACAATAAATAAACAAATGTACAAGATACTGGGTCACAGTAATGGTATAGAGAAAATGAAGTATGGAGGATGGATAGCCCTGGATAGGAAGAGGTGATAGATGACCAGAGAAGACCTTATTGATGAGGTAACTTTTGAGCTAAGATCTGAAGTTGGCAAGAGTAAATAAACCTTGAGATTTTGGAGGTAGAGGGAACCATAGTTGCTAAAGCTGACAGGGTGCTTGGCCTAGTTGAATAACAGAAAAAAAGGAATCAAGTGGCTAGAACCAGATGGGCATGTGGAGAATGTCCAACTTGTGAAGAGCCTTGTAGGCCATCGTAAGGGCTTTGATTTTTAATCTGAGTGAAATGGTAAAATATTGGAATGGTTTGAGCAGGGAGGTGACATGATCTGACTTAAATTTTAAAAGAATTGCTGGCTTCTGTGTTGAGAATACACCGTCTGGAAGCAAGACAGAAACAGGGAGACCAATTTGGGGGTTGTGATAATGCAAAAAGAGATGGTGGTGGTCTGAACCAGAATTGGTCATAGGGTAGAGGTGGTAAGAAGTAGAAGGACTCTGGATATAATTATGAACTTGAAATTTGGTTGACCTTGACTTACCAACTTACCCCAGAAAGTTTGTTCATTTAGAATTATGGTAAGGCCCCTTTTGAACATTCTTCTGGGTCAAAGGAAAAAATATAACATGTAGGGAGAATTATAAATTGAAGACAATAATGATTTGACATTGCAACCACTGAGTAGAATTATCATTTGCCACTATGCCTTTTTCTTCTCCCATCTAATTACAAAGCCTATTAGACATACATATTGTTCTATATGGAAGCTGTTCAGTGTCTTGTAAAGTGAATTTAACATAAAACTCCTAACAATAAAGGAGGCATAAATGGGATTTGACGAGGGAAGTGGAGTATAATATGTTCCATAGTATATAAAATGAAAATATGGGCTAAGAATTTCATTGTTTTACTTCTGTTTTTTATTTTCTTAAGTTTAAATATTTCCCATTTTTTGCATAAGTGTCTTTGCATGGTATTTTAAGAATAAAAATTGTAAGAAAAAATAATTATTCAATGGTGTTTCAGGATTTTTTTTAATGTATTTAGGTGGTCCGGTGCCAAGAGACATTTATCAGAGAATTAAAAAACTTGAGGATAAAATCCTTGAATTGGAAGGCATCTCTCCTGAATATTTTCAATCTGTAGTGAGTATTACATGTCTTTTAAAAATAAATAAAAATGTTATTTTATTTTAAAGTTCTTTGTGGTGTAACAGTTCACTCAGTGATCTATATGCAAAGCACTTAAAAAAAATTCAAAGATGGCCGGGCTCGGTGGCTCAGCCTGTAATCCCGCGCTTTGGGAGGCTGAGGTGAGTGGATTGCCTGAACCTGCAGGTTCGAGACCCGCCTGGGCAACTTGTGGTGAGACCTCATCTCTACAATAAATCAAAAAAATTAGCCAGGTGTGTAGTGCGTGCCTGTAGTTCCAGCTACTTGGAAGGCTGAGGCGGAAGGATCGCCGGAGCCCAGCAGGTCGAGGCTGTGGTGGCCGGGAGCAGCCACTGCACTCCAGTCTGGGCGACAGAGTGAGGGTCCAACTCAAAAAAAAAAAAAAAATTCAAAGATATATGAACACAGTCCTGTGTAGGGCCGTATCTAGTTATTTAAAAAGTATGATTCTGAATATTTTGCAAATTCAGAATTTTTAAAAAGGGATACTTTTAAGCCAGGCTCGGTGGCTCAGCCTGTAATCCCGCACTTTGGGAGGCTGAGGTGAGTGGATTGCTTGAGCCCGCGGGTTTAAGACCTGCCTGGGCAACTTGGCAAGACCTCATCTTTACAATAAATCAAAAATTAGCCGGGCGTGGTAGTGCGCGCCTGTACTTCCAGCAACTTGGAAGGCTGAGATGGAAGGATCGCCGGAGCCCAGTGGGTCAAGCCTGAGGTGGCCAGGAGCGGCCACTGCACTCCAGACTGGGTGACAGAGTGAGACTCCAACCCCCCCCCCAAAAGGGGGATACTTTTATTATACACTACTCAGGTTCTCAAACTTAGGCAGTTTTCATGGCATAATAAATCAGTCTGAATAGTGGTTGAGCCTGTCACTCTGAACTTGCTTTCTTATAAAACAAAGGCTTCCTCTGGGACCTTGCTCTATTATCCTTTCTGTCTCTTCAGTCTCTCCCTACTGACTTTTTCCCTCAGCTCATATACAGTGGCATGTCTCCATACTAGAACATACACTTCAAGCTGCCACCCTATGTTTACCTTAATTACCAGGTTTTTTTCAAGACTGTCTATATTTGTCTAATTCCTCAACTGTGGTATTCATTCATTCATTCTTCTTTTTCCAAGAACATTAAGAAAACAGTGCTCTGTTGGTAAGTATTTTCTTTGGCACATCAGCCTTTTTCAGAAAGATAATCTTGAGATCATTGTGTTATTTTCCTCAATTTTATGAGGTGATTATGCTATTTAATACCTGCTTTTCTGAGGTTTATCTTAAAGCTCTTTAGAACTAAAATAAGGTAAAAGTGAGAGAGCATACTAAAACTATTTCTGAAAAATGATATAAAATAACTCATTTTAATATGGATAATATAAGTCACTGGTGAAAATGCATTTAAAATTCATTTTAGGTATTTCATTTTAGGTATACTAACAAGCTTTCTGACATTATAGTTCATGTCTTAGAGTGAGGTACAGAAAAAAAGTATTTCCAAAAGATGGCAGGTTATATAACAAAGAGGGGAAGCAAGTCCTACATGACAAAAATTCAGAGGAACATTTTAGTTATTTAATGCTCTCAAATGTAAAATGACTTTTATAAAAATACTAAGGGCCAAAGCAAGGATTAAATGAGATAATGCTAGTTACATAGCACACTGCCTAATACATGGTATAAACCTCAGTAAATATTAGCATTTATTTAATTCCAAAGCCACCTGTAAAGTAGCTGTATAAATGTGGAAAAGGCACTCTATTCATCTGGCCTAATTTTAGAAAATGTGTTGGTGGTACTAGAGAATTATAAAAGTCTTTTCCTATTTGGGATTATTCTTTGAATGTATGTTCCTAGGAAATTTTGTAAAGATTTGATGACTTTTCCAATAGTAATCTCTACCATAAGTTTTTTCCATTCAAGCTGCCTTCACTAAGTAATCCCTATGAAGGGTATTTTTCTAGCAATTTCATACCTTATTAATATAATTATTTATGACAACAGAACTGATCTTACAAGAGTGTGGTAATATCAGATGTTTCTGGTGAGACCTTGCTACATCATTTATCTCTCCTCTCTGATTCTGATTTATAAAAACATAACATATAGACTTGGTTAACAAAAGAATACGCATTACCCATTGTAAACTTTTTGTTTTGTTTTGATCTGATGTTGTACATAGGCTAGAGTGTTTGGTTAAGGAGACAGAAGTAACCAGATTGTAGAGAAACTTAAATGCTGTGCCCAGAAGTTTACATTTTATTTTCTAAGCAAGGGAGATCTATTAAAAGCATTTGAGCAGGGAAGTGACTTGTGAACCCAATATTCAGAAAGATTTATCTAATACAGTTAGGGAAGATAAATGATAAGGGAAAAACTGAGGACAAGGAGACAGTGTTATACTATGTTACATGTGAAGTGAGATCCTGAAATAGGGAAGAGTGAGAATAGAAAAAAGTTAATGCAAATAGGAAAGAAAAGTTGGCAAATACTGATGATTGGATGTGGAAAGAAACAGAGCAAGAATGAGTCAAGTTTCTGGTTGGAAAAATGATACTATCATTGATAGAAACAAGAAAAGCTAGAGGGAATTGTTTTTGTAGGAAATACAAATATGAAGTCATAGGAAGATATGAAGATAAAATATCAGATAAGCTTTTTGAGATTCAGCACTTAACACTTGAGACAATTGGGAAAGTCTGCACAGAAGTGATAGATAGGTAAAACATTGATGGGTAAGACCATAGACTATCTGAGGCCTGAAATCTGAGGCGTGGCGACTGCTTGACTTCAGGAACATCAAGTATTGTAAATGTAAACAGAATTGGCCTTGATGTGTTAGGCATTCAGAAAAGGATGGATGATGACAGCCTGTGATAAGACTAGTGCTTTTTAAAAGTATTTCCAAATTTGTTAAAAACAATGTATCTTTGATTAGAAGAACCACTTCTAGATTAGTGTTGGAAGTGACATATCAAATTAGTAGTGAGCTACAAGGGAGTACAAAGTACTGAAAAGGTTTAAACATTCAGACTGATTCTGTCCTCCAGTGCTATGAACATATATGGCCCAGGCCCTAAGGGAAAGAAGAGGTCATACTTATCCTTTTATAATATTAGAATGAATGAACCACCAGAGCCAGTTCTAGGATTGTTCTTGCACAAGGAGTTGAGCATGCGCTCTGCAGAGGATATAGTGCATTATTCATCACTCTCACCATCCTCATGCGGGTAGTACACATGTGGTAATTGTAATTGCGTAATTTTACATATTGACCTCAGAAGTGTATAGAAGAAATTATAAACGTAGCACAGTCCTCTAGGTCTAAATTTAGAAAGTAAGGGAAAGTTGAGCCTATTAATTTTATTTATTTAATTTTTATTTATTGAATCAGAGTCTCACTCTATTGCCCAGGCTGTAGTGCAGTGGCACAATCATGGCTCACTGCAGCATCAAACTCTTAGGCTCAACCGATCCTCCCACCTCATCCTCCCAAGTTGGTGAGACTACAGGTACACACTACCTTGCCCAGCTAGTGACAAAGTCACACTATGTTTCCTAGGCTGGTCTTGAACTCCTGGGCTCCAGAAATCCTTCCACCTTAGCCTCCCAAAGTGTTGGAATTATAGACGTGAACCTCCATGCTTGGCCTCATTATTCTTAAGGGTTGAACTTTCGTTGGAACTTCTGAACTCCTAAAAAAAATTCTAATTGAAATGTGTTTATCCAGATTCACATGTAGATGAATTCTAAGCATGAGGAGTTTCTTACAATTGGATAGAGATTGATTATCATGGTTGATTACCATGGGTAACATGGAAGCATAGCATATGAAAAGGGACGAATTACTGGAAAAAATATGTAAATTGTATTTGCTGTGTAAAACAAAATCAGATCATGTAAAGTTTTTTCTTTTGTGAAACAGACATAAAACCTTCAGAATACGTTAGGATGTATGTAATACAGGAATTATGACAAAGGTTAATATTTGGTGTACCTTTTAATGTAATAGTTCTAAAAAAATCTTTACCATTTCACATTAAACATGGAAAGATTTTTTAATGTAACATCTTCAGAATTTTAAGGGCATAGCTTAACAGACTATTTAAAAGATATGATCTTCTTGAATATTTCCAAAGATTAGGGATTTTAAATTATGATACTTGAAAATAGTAAGTATAACATACTTTACAAGTATAGTTCTACAGCACTTTGTTCATTTCATAGCACTTATCACTTATAATTATTTGTTTACATATCTGTTTTTCACGTTATATTTTGAACTTCTCAAGGGCAGGAACTTTGTCTTGTTCATCTTTGAGCACACAGAATGTAGTACACATTGAGTAGATGTGTGAATGAATGAATAGCACTTGGCTGATAGTTAATTATTGGGCTTTGAAGGTGTGTTAACATTGTTCCAAAGCACTGACAAGGCATAATTTCTAGCCTGTAATGGTACTTCTGGTTCTAAAGGCAAGTATTGGGGGAAGGGAAAACTGAAAGCTAAGTCAGCATCATGTGCACAGGCCATATGTGAGTGAAGGGTAGTGGGAGGCTAAAGCATGATGAACAACTAATTCAGCTGGAAAATTAGATTGTAAGCAATCTAATTTTTTAGAGAGCCTTGAAGGTCACACTAATGAATTTTCACTTCCAGTGTCATTGGAGTACATTTAGGTTTTTGAGAAAGCAACCTGTAATTTAGGTTCCTGTCTGGTGGCATTATGAAGTTGAGTTGGAGAGAAATTGGAGTCAAGGGAACTAGTTTAAGGAAAGTGTCATTGTCCAAGCTAGAGAGAAATGAAGGGCTGATCAGGGCATTGGGTCTAGAAGGGAAGAAACATTTAAGACACTGCATGTATAGAATCAATTGCCTTTTACAACTTATTAAAAGGAGAGAAGGTAGTCATTCATCAAAGAGGCCTCTTTACTTTTGAGTTTCCTTAAGTATAACCATCACAAGTTGGGGACTGTACTGGGATTTCCTTATACCTAAAACAAATTTTAAAGCTAGTCTAATGTGCCCACAAGTAGTTGTGGTGTTTCTAAGTGTTCTATTTGTCACAATATTCTGCTTAGACCTAAAATAAGCCCCAGAGACCACATTTTACTGTGTTTTTAAGTCTTTGAACCACTGATGTCTTTATTCTCCCCATTCTTATATTTTTCACTTGGTTTCATGTAGTAATAATCTGACTGCTTAATGACATAGAAATTATAATATCCTACAGGTTACACTGTAGGGAAACAAGGGGAAGTATATTTTCATCAGGTGTGTAAAAAGCCACCCCTTGGCAAGTTAGGAGACTGAGCAATGGCCCAATTAAACAGTAAGCCCTTACCTGCCCATAGGCCCCACCACAGGTAGCCAGCTCAGTTTGGCAAAGGAAGGAGCACAATTATCTGAGCTCTATTATTCCATATTTGCTTGTTCCAACACTTAATGGTTTCCCATTTATTATGACTATTGATAAGAGGCATATCTAGATGTTTTTTGAATCAACTTGATACAAAGGATCTGCGTTTTAACCTTCTCTTCTAAATCTCACTGGTCAAAAATACTCATGAGAAAAGTTGCTACTTACATTCAGTTTCTTTGTCAAGTATACTAATTTACTAATTTGCCATTCAAAAGCTTGTGTGTGAAACTAAGGACAAAGTCAAAAAGAACTAATTAGGTCTAGGTTTAAAAGGCCTAGTAGTGGGTCAGTGAAAACATTGTCAGTTTCAACAGTAAGAAATTTGAACTCAAAACGGCTTAAACAGTATGGAAAATTATAAAATAAGAAGTCTAATGATACCATAGTCTTTAGAGCTAATTGATTTAGTGGCTACATCATAATTGTCAAAAGTATTGGTTTCTTTCCCCTCTTAACTCTACTGGGTGGTAGCTTATTTCCCAGGCAGATGGCAAGATGACTACAGCACTCTGAGGTGTCTTGTCCAGATAGATCAGTATCCAGAAGAATTTTTTTTTTAGAGCTTCCTCTCAAAAGAAGTGAGAAAGCTTCTTCCAAAGCTTGCCCCGTAATCTCTAGCAGACCTCTCCTATTCATTGGCTGGAATCGGACCCATGCCCATTTCAGTCACCAAAAAGACTATTCTCTCAGGTATCACACAGAGAAGCAGTGGTTTGGTAGCTGCTTGCATACACAATCACAGTGTCCATTATAGTCAGTCCAGGGTATGTGTGTATGTTTCCATCCCTTGGCCTGGTACAGTATACTGACTTTCACCTTCCTTTGTCTACTGTTGTTTTACTTGTTCAATATCCTGGGATAAAAAGTTTTTTAGAAAAGGAAACTAAGTAGAAAATCCCCAGAGCACCTCTCTCCACAGTCACTCCAGCTCATTTGAAGCTGGTAATTAATGAGAAACTACGAATTGCTGGGAACAAGCATGTTGCTGCCATTTTGCCACCATATATTTTTATTATCATCATCTTCCAAGGGTGACTTCCAGAATATAAGAAGGTAGATAACAGTTACAAATAATGCTTGGTGAGTTGGTGGACTTTGTTTTTGTCAGAGTTCTCAAAGACTCTACCTAGTTTATACAGTATTCTGTAAAGAAAAAGTAATGCTTAGATTTTCTACATATTGATTACTTACCTTTCAAAAAACTTTTCATCTAGCACTTTTCTGGAAAAAGAAGAAAGGTTCAACCACCTCAAGTAAGTTAAGTTTATTGCATCTTCATTTTGGCTTCTGAAATAGTTTAATTAGTTTTATACTTTTGTTATTAATAAAAGTTTCTACCTGTGGTGGTTTTTAGGACATGCCCTGGTAAGATTTAGGACTGAAGAAAAGAGCGTATAAACGAATAGACTTGAATTAGAGAAATTTCTTATGGACATGGAATGACTCAGATGGTTTAAATAAAACAAAAGTCCCTGTCCTGCTTTTAGAGGAATGTGTCAAGTGACTTCTGTCTCCTCCCACTCCCCCTTTTGTGGACACTACTAATTAGCAGCACGAAAATCAAAAAATTTTTGGCAGATGTTGACGTCAGCCCACTCCTGTCCTACTTTACTAATTAGTTGAATTTTAGAAAGTAAGGTTTTGCTAGCCTTTAATGATGGATGTATAAATTTAAAGTTGGGAAAAACTTTAAAAAAATTTTTTGCACACTTAATATTTAAGAGTAACACTTTTTTTCCTTAATGTAAAATTTTGAGTAGATTTTTTTGAGAGTAGCCATTATTTTTCCCCAGGAAAAGTAGTTGATTAAAGTTACTCCTCAAAAGATAATTTCTAGGTATTTTGGGCAGTTAAGCTAATCCTAAAGTTTAATTTTTCTACTATTGATCAGGAGAATAATCAGGTTTTTTCAATTTTGTATTCTTTCAAAGTAGAAAAGGTTCAGAAGAGCCTAGTCATTAGAAAAGAGAAAAAAAAGAAAAAAATATTCAAGATTTGTTATTTTAGGCCTTTAAATTTATGATATAGTCAACATGTATAGTTTAGTTTCAGAATTATTTTCATGAGAAAAATGTATCATGCTTTTGAGTATTTTAAATATTTATAGTTCATTTAGCACTTTATCTGCATTAAGATACTTCAGAATCTTATTCAGCAATTTGTGTCCTTATTGTTTACAGCAGAACTATTCACTGGCTGAACTTGATGAGAAAATTAGTGCCCTCAAACAAGCCCTCCTCAGAAAATCAAGAGAAGCAGAATCCATGGCAACTCACCACCTTCCATGAAAAACTCCTCTCGTGCTTGTCATTTTACTTTTTTATATACATGTGTGTAACTTACACCATAATTAATTAAACAGATATGTATTTATCAGTATAGACTTCTCTGTAAAGTCAAGTTTATTTTCATGGGTCCAGCTTGCAACAAGTAATCTTCAAATATTCCAGTGAGTTTTGAAATAATGAATGCATTCAAAATAGCGTTGTTGGAATGTATTCCCTTCTGTTTTAAAGGAGGTATTTTGGAAATTGAAAAGCTTAATTTAAAAGTACAACTTTTATCCTTTCTGGACCACAGAAAGGAAGACTTATTTTGATAATAATATTTAAAAGGACTTTATATTTATAGCATCAGTGTTGACCAGTTTATTAGTTTAAATCAGTACTTTGCATATAATAGCATTCAGCAAAAATCTATTGACTGAAATGAATTTTAAATGCATTGCATGTATAAACTTTTTTATTTTTAGCTGTCAGTATTAATGTAAATAAACAATAAATCTAACTTTATCCCTTTATTGGCTGTGTGACCTTGGACAGCTTACTTAATCTCTCTTTGTGCCTTAATTTTCTAATCTGTGAAATAGGACTGATAATAATAGAAACTACTTTTTTTTATTGTCGTGAAGCATTGGTGAGATCATGCATGTTTGGAACTGTCTACCAAGGGACTTGCTCAGTAAATATTAGCTTTTGTTACTATAAACCAAGTCTGTCTTCAAACAGTAGTTAAGATGTTAAAAAGAAATTATAGTGCCTCTTCCTTGAGAGCCTTATCTTTACAATGACCCAGCTTTCTGAAGTAGTATATATATTGCCACAGTTGGAAATTAAACATTTGAAGATGCAGCTATAGTTATGTCTAAAACCTTTCATGGAACAGCTGTTTAAGTCAAGAATGGTTGCAAAAATCAGAAATCTACCTAAAATAGCTTGTAAAAGAGGAGTTGTTAGAATCAGAAATATGGAATTTAATCGCAGGAAGTATAGTCATACATTGTAGGATCTAGAGAGTCACCGGTTACTCTCTTTTGTGTGTCTCTGACTTCCCCAACTCTGTTTCTCTCTCTCTCTCTCTAGGTTTGTCTCTGTTCCCTGCCTACTTTCCTTGCTTTCTGCTCTCCACTCTGTGTCTCTCTCTCCCTGTGTTGCTCTCTCCTTTGTTTTCTTCTCTTAGACATAATCATCGGTGCGTCTGCTTTATTCTCTCTCTGTAGACTGGTTTCTCTGAAGGCCTCTTCATTTCTGCTTCCTCACACAGGATGACATGTTAGTCCTATCTCTTCAGCCTCAGCTTGATCATGCCTTTGAGTTGCTGTGGTACAAACTGAACCCAACTCTGCAGCCTCACAACTTCAGCAACTGCTGATTACCTCAGTCTTTGTGTATCTTAGTTCAAATTCTTCAGAGATTAAATCTGCCTCAGGGTGATCAGGCACCTCAATCAGCTATGGCCTGCAGCGTGATGTAGCAGGACTTCTTCATAGGAATATGCAGTGTTTACATAACCTTGTTCAGCCATTTGTGGCAGCCTTGAAATTGTAGTCACCTGGTAAAAAGTGGGGGCTTTGGATCATTTTCAAGAAATTATGGACTATGTCGATTCCACTAGTGTCTCGCCACTATATTTCATTTGCAGAGCAAATTTATCCTTCAAGATATTCTTGCCTAACTTGATCCAGCATTATAGGTACAACTACAGATGCCTGTTCCTTGTGCTCCTCTGGTCCATGTGTTCACCATTCTGCCAGAATGACATCCTCCAGACTTAGTGACACGTTTTACTATCAGCACATCAGCAATTCAGTAGGGAAAATGACAGTAAAAATCATCAGTTAAAAAAGGAGGTTGACTTGGCGGTGTGGAAGAAACCTAGAAAACAGGATCATCTACTGGTCACTTCAGACCAATAAATGCCATGAGTCTGTTTCCTGCCTTCTTTGGTAATGGAATAAGTTCCTAAGTTATGTCTGGCAGTCCTGCCCATTAGAAGGATTTCCTTTTCCCATTGTCCTTCAGGCCTGCTCTTTGAGGAACATGAGAAAGGAGTCCTTTCCACTTAAGGAATTATTATCTGGTGGCAGCATCCTTTTCTACTTGAATCTGAAGCCTGCAGAAGAGGTCAGGGCTCAACACCATGTTGATATGAGTTGCTATAGGTACTTGTTCAAAACTAAGGTTCTTCTGGTGATAACTACCCCAGAGCTTTAGTGGGCTTTCAGTCATTGTCTTTCTTGAGTGCATCTTTGACTGAAATGTGATGCCAGGAATCTCTGGGGGGGTACATTTGAGCCCTTAACCACCACTCCCTAATGACAGTTCCTTCAGGATTTTTCTTCAGCTCTTATCCTCTTTGTTGCCCATTTCAAGTATCTATATATCTTCAAATCCAAGAAAACAAATAAAACTTGTGCTTACTATAAGTTCTTACTAAAATTTCTAATAAAGCTGCTTTTTAAAACTATCCCTTTATACTCTGTGAATTGTTTATAAAATGACTTAAAATGTATTTTTAAAATATTCATTAAATGCCAATGACTATTTTTTCTGGCATATTGAGAGTTAAAGCGTAATTTTAAAATCTGAAGATCATTGTAAAATCCATATGCCTAACATTAAATTTAAAAAATAGTATAACCAGGCACAGCCTGTAATCCCAGCACTTTGGGAGGCCGAGGTGAGTGGATTGCCTGAACCTGCGAGTTCGAGACCAGCCTGGGCAACTTGGCGAGACCTCGTCTCTGCAACAAAAATCAAAAATTAGCCAGGCGTGGTAGCGCATACCTGTAGTTCCAGCTACTTGGAAGCTGAGGTAGAAAGATCACCGGAGCCCACAAGGTCACCACTGGGATGGCCGTAAGTGTGCTACCGCACTACAGCCTTGAGGACAGAGTGAAACTCCAAAAAAATAGTACCACAGTTTACAAAACTCTATCCTGTATATAGGCAACATAAAAATCACCTTGAAATATTTATTTTTAATGGTTCCAAGACATTTAAATATATGGGCTATCACTTCCCCAACACACACTTTCTCTAGGAAACCTTGGTCAAGAGGAATGAATTAAAAAGTATGAGAAAATCTGTATGTGAAATGTTAACATGCTTCTGCCTTTTAGAAAAGTAAATGTTTAAGTAGCTGGCAAACTGCTATCCCTGTGAAAAAAGTAGGGACATTTATTTGGCCCTGAAAAAAAGCTGTCAAACCATGAAGAGAGATGAAGGAAACCGAAATGCATATTGCTAAGTGAAAGAAGCCAATCTGAAAAGGCTACGCTACTGTATGATTCTAATGATTTAACATTCTGGAATACTGTATGATTCTAATGATATGACGTTCCAGAAAAGGTAAAAATATGACATGTTGGAAAAGATAAAGATCAACTGTTACCAGATTACTGGGTGGGGGTAAGGGGGAGGAGTAGGGATGAATGGGCAGAGCACAGAGAATTTTCAGGGCAGTGAAAATACTCTATGATATCATACTGATAGATGATACGTGTCATTATACATGTGCTCAGACCCATAGAATGTGTAACACCAAGAGTGAATCCTTATGTAAACTGTGGACTTTGGGTGATAATGACATGTCAGTATAAGTTCGTCAGTTGTAACATGTACCATTCTGGTGGGGGATATTGACAATGGGGGCATGCATGGGGGCAGGGAGTATATGGGAAATCTCTGCACTTTCTCAATTTTGCTGTGAACTTAAAACTCTTTTTAAGAAACAAATCTTTTTTAAATTTTTAGTACAGAACAGACACTTTCAAAAACAACTCATCCTTGTGACAGAATGCTTCAAATGTTCTTACTTATCTTATATCTTGCAACTTTGGTTAAGCACAGCTCTATCTGAGAAATTCAATTTACTATAAGTACTACTTTCTTGTCTTTAAATGGCCTTTCTAGAATGGTCTTTATACCATTATAAATCACTAAGAAATAAAATATTTTCCAAGTTATCTTAAAAGTTTTAATAATTATGTAATTCCAGGCTGTCAAACAGAGGAGGCCAAGTTAATAATAGATTTTCTTTTTTTTGCCATTCTAGAATTGTGAAATTAGGAGCCCATTAAAAAAAATATAAACTATTTCAAACATACAAAAATATAGAAAATAATATATCAGACAACCATGTCTCACCACTTAGATTTAATAGATGCTAATATTTGCCATATTTGCTTCAAGTTTTTATGTTTAAAGTACTAGGCTAAGTATAGATGTAGATAAAATCTTACCTTTGTCTCTTTTTCTCTCTCCCCTCCCCACCCTTCTTCCCCTGAGAGAATCACAATCTTGAAACTCATGTGCATCATTCTCATTCATTTTTACTATTGTTTTATTTTTAATGTTCTATTAACTATATTTGAAACTTGATACTTTTCACTGAACATTGTTTCTGAGTTTTAACCACAATGGTTTATATAGATCTCCTGCACCTATTTTAACTGCTATTTAATATTTCACATGGATTAATAAGCCAGAGTTTATTTGTTCATTTCCCAAATAAGGCAGCATAGTTGTTTTATTCTTTGTATTTCTTGCATGGTATCCTGACCTGTGTACAGTAACCTCTGGAGTAAGCAGCTTTCCAAGCATATAGTTTCCAGCCTTGTAAAACAAACTACTCCAGAGCTCAACCAGAATGTACTTTTAAAAGAGGGGTGTAAATTAACAAGTTATTTATATAGTATAGGTAAAACCACATATATCAAATGGTAGGTTGAAAAGTATAGCCATGCCATGCATGAAATGTATGTTCATAGATTAACTGTGACAATTCTGTTTCTTTCCTGTATCATCTCGGTGAATTTAAACGTTTAGACCTTAATAGGCTGGGAATTATGCTTTGAAATTCACTACATTGCTAAAGAACTCTAGCCTTTGCATGTGAGCCTATTTAATAGCAGCTATTCACTGCTTTTTTTTTCTTGCTCTCAGAATCCTGATCTCATTTTTCTGTCTCTATAGAAAAACAAGGGGTAGATGAACTCTCATGCCAATTAACAAATCAAGAGGGAAAAAAATATGACTGATGCTTGTAAGGTCATGGCCCCAGACCTTTATTTACCTTTATTAGGCAAAATCTAGAAAACGGAATCAAAAGAGCATTCTATTAACCTTAGTCTTTTGACTGAGGCTATCAGCCCAGTGTACTGTTGTGATTAAAAAAAAAGGAATGATGGAAAATTCATTTACTCGTTCAAAATATGTGAAACAATAAGCACTATGCTGGGGCTGTGTATACACTGATGGAATTTCTCCCTCCTAAGCTTTGTCGGGTATATGTCCTCTCTCATAGCACTGATAACAGCCCTAGTTGCTGCTTTTCAAAGAAAACTAAGGGGATCTGGAAATGCCCAAGAACCATAACTAACATGATCACAAGAATGCATGAATGAAAATCACCACAAACGTTAACTCTTATTAGAGTTTGTATATAGGTTGAGTATCCCTTATCCTAAATGCTTGGAATCAGAAGTTTCCAATTATAGATTTTTTTTCCAAATTTTGGAATTTTTGTATATATATAATGAGATAGCTTAGTGATAGGATCCAAGTCTAAGCATGAAATTCATTTATGTTTTGTATACCCTTTTTATACAATATTTTTTACACAAGGTTTTATGATCCTAGAGATAGCATCCAGGTCTAGTAGACAAAATTTTAGTTTGGGATTTCTTTTTTGCACAATATTTTTGATAATTTTGTGCATGAAAGAACATTTTGACTGCATTTTGGTTGAGACCCATGACATGAGGTCAGTTGTAGGATTTTCTTCTTAGGGCATCATGTTGGCACTCACAAAGTTTTGGATTTTGGAGCATTTCAGATTTCAGATTTTTGGATTAGGGATGCTCAGCATGTATGTGTTAGGCAGGTTTTGTACCCAAATTACAGAAAACTCCCATTTGACTAGCGTTAACTGTGAGAGGGTTTATTTTTACATGTAAAGAAAAGTCCGAGTTGGTTAATCCACAAACTCTATAATATTGTCACTGAAAACCTAGGTTCTTGTGTTTCTGCTCTGTCACCTCTAGACCACTTCATGGAGGCAAGATGGCAACCACACTTCCAGGTGTCACAATCAGATAAAACAGTGTAGGACAGTGTAAGAATCAGCTGTCTCTTTCTGTATCAGACATCCTCTTACATCTCATTGGCCATAAGTATATCACATGCTCCTTCCCAAACCAATCACCAGGGAGAGGAATTAAATTTCTCTGATAGGCTTAGACTAATTTAGCTCAACTAAAAATGAGCACCCCCCAGGTCAAATTTTCTCTATTACTGGATAAACAAAACTGTACAAACCAACCAGCCAGTTACAGGGTAAACTTTGCATAAAACTTAGAAGTAGATAAACATCAACATGACTGGGAAGTTAAAAACCCCTGTGTTAAATAAATTGATCAACTAATTTGTTTGTAATATTTCTATCTGAACATGGTAGTTATCTTCAATAAAGGTAAATGTTGGGGGTGCCTATTATCCACAAACCACAAAGCTTCCTGATATGTTCTTGTTCTCAGCAAAATAATTACAAATCTGAAACTTCAAATGGTAAATAATAGAAATTAGGCATCATTGGGTAGTTAAACTCTTGTTCCTTTCCCCAAGTAAATACCATCACTGAAAGAACACTCTTCTCCCTCAAGAAATCAAAGTATGTTCCTGACTGCTTTATATTTTGCCAATGAGTCAAATTGTATGTCTTATGCCAATTATTAGAGTAGAACTTCTTCTTGGATTAAATGATGCTGCTAACAATAGGGAAATAATTCCTTGAATGTATAGTGTGCTTTATGTTTTCAAAGTGCTTTCTCACACAATAATCTGAATTACATCTCATTCTTACTCTGGAAGAAGTCTACGGCAGCATTGATTTTTCATTTTTTTAAATGCAAGAACTGGGTCATATCAAAGTTAAAAGATTTGCCCAGGCTTTGTGGCTAAGTAGTTAAAGAATCAGGATTAAAACTGAATTACGGCTGGGTTCGGTGGCTCACCCTGTATTCCTAACACTTTAGGAGGCCAAGGCGAGTGGATTGCCTGAGCACGTGGGTTTGAGACCAGGCTGGGCAACTTGGCAAAACCTGCCTCTACAATAAATCAAAAATTAGCTGGGCATGGTAGCACATGCCTATAGTTCCAGCTACTTGGAAGGTTGAGGCGTAAAGATCACCGGAGCCCAGCAGGTGGATGCTGGGGTGGCTGTGAGCGTGCCACTGCACTCCAACCTGGGCAACAGAGTGAGACTCCAATTCAAAAAAACAAAAACAAAAAAACCTGAATTACTTTATTCTGAATCCGATGATCTTGGAGCAATTTAACAAAATTTTGTGTACAAGGCTATTTTAAAACTAAAATTAATCCGAATCTCACCTCCAAATGAATTCAAATATGGTATTTTCTTTAAAATTTTACCTTCTCCAGTCTAGTCTCAGGTTTTAAGGTCCTGAAATTTTGGTATCTTAGTTCCTTTTCCGAATGTTCTATCCCTTCTCCTATTAACAATTGCTATATATTCCACATAAATTCAGAATCCAGCAAGCTTTGTTCTGGACACTTGTGTGACTTTAAGTCCTATTTAAAGGATTCCAAAAAGATTTGGAAAGAGCAAAAAGTCAAAGTCAAAATGAATAAGATTACCTGAAAGTGGCCCCTTCAAGAAAAATTTGAGAAAAATTTCACTAGAAGAGGCCTGCCTTGTGTAGGAAAAATGACACTTCCCACTTTCCTGGATTTCAGGGGGGAAAAAGGAATATTGTAAAGTGGGTCAAACTTTACCCCATCTTTCAAAAGTGATGGATGAGTGATAGAAAACTAAGCAAAGCAACAGGTTCAAAGAAAAGGACATTTTAAAACTAGAAGGGAGGAACAACATATTTAATTGTATGTTATAGAGAACACAAAAATTTTATCTCCTGCTCATACCAGACTCCCATGTCCAGGGGCCCGCTGGAAATCTCCCCTTGGATGTCTTGAGTCATATCAGCTCCACACTTCCAAAATTAAACTCCTGATCTTTTCCTTTGAACTGCTCTGGTCACAGCTTGCCCATCTCAGGGTATGGCATCTCCCTTCTTTTCAGGCACCTGAGTCCAAAAACCTTGGGGCCATCTTTAAAGCCTATCTTTCATACCCCACATTCAACCTGTCAGAAAATGCTGTTGTCTCTACCTTCAAGATATATTCAAAACCTAACCCTCTCTCCTTGCTTTACTACTACCACCCCTGTTTGAGCTGCCATCATACTAATCCCTTGGATCACAGCAAAAGCCCCCTGTGGTCCCCTGTTCTACCCTTGTCATTTGGCTTTCTATATTCAACATAACAGCCAGAGTGATCCTTCACAATCAGAAGTCAGTTCACGTCACTTCTTTGCTGAAAACCCTACAATGGATTCTCAGTTCACTCAAGAGAAAAAACAAAGTCCTTCCAAAGGCCTACAGGGCCCACACGATCTGCCCGCTCCCCACGACCCCCCCTTCCTCTTCTGTCAAGTGCCCCTTTACTCCCGAACCCCCTGCCACACTGGCCTTTTCGCCAGACACTCTCCTGGATTACTGCTCATGTCCCCTCTTGGCTCAAATCTCACTTTCAAAGAGATAGGGTTACAAGTTAAACGTGAATTTCAGATAAGCAATGAGTAGTGTCTTAGTGTATGTCCCAAAGATAGCATGGGACACGTGAATAAAAAAAATAAAATAATAAAGTGTGTGTTGTTTGTCTGAAACTCACATTTAACTGGGTGTCCTGTTATTTTGTTTTGGCTGTTTTTCTAAATCTGGCACCCCTACCATGGATTCCACCATGACCCAGACATATCCTGCCTCCCCTTCACCCATATTCCAGACTCCTCTCACCTGCTAGGTTTTTTTTTTTTTCTTTTTCCTCTCCTCATAACATTCAGTTTCTTCCAACAAACCACATAATTTACTTAAATATCATGTTTATTATCTGTTTCCCTTTTCTGGAAAGTCGTCTCCATGTAACCAGATTCAGCATGAAAGCAAGGTTTAATTTGTGGTTAAATACTTTTTTTTTTTCCAGCATACGTTTTCCCACTGTTTTGGAGTTGGGGAAACATAGGCACTTCTATCTCTCTACTCTTACTATTGTTCCACATCTAATACATAGGCACATAAGTTAATATAATCGATTTCCATTTAAGGTTAACCATTTACTGTGAACCATAGAAAAGAAGTATACCTCCCCAAAAATATATTTACCCAGAGCTGACAAAATAGGGAATTCTAATGGAAGACAAAATTTAAAATATTCAAAACATTTTGATTGAATTTCCCAGTTGTTTTTTCTTTGATAGCAGCAAAATGCAAGTACAAATTATATTTAAAATTAGTAAATGAACTTTTTTCTGTAGCAGAAAGAAGGTCATCTTTTAAATACTGTAGTTCAGTAAAAGCTATGGGAAATGTAACTACCTCATTCTTCGTTTATTCATTCAACTTATTATCATTCATTGTTTAGCTGCCATGTGTAGAGCACTGTGTTATACATAGGGGAGGGAAGAGTGTGAGAGGGAACCTTAAGAGGGAAGAAGGGTCCAGATGCAAAGGGCCTTGCAAATCATTGGCTTAAGGAGTTGATGGGAGGAGTGGTAGATCACGCATCAGATTCGCACATTAGAAAAATCACTCTGGCTCTTGCCTACAGTGTGGAGAATAGATTACTATGCTCAGGTACATTACATTTGATAAAGAAGTTATTATTATAAACAGAGTCTTAACCTTAACCTCCAGGCCTCAAAACAAAAATTTCGGGAAAAGGCCCCTTTGAAGACCACCTATTTTTAAATACCTTATTACGATCTGTTTAAATGTAGTTTTTAAGGTGGCTATCTGTATAGCAAACATCTGCAATTTTATTCAATTCTGTGAACTTCTACTAATGGATAAGAGGCAAAAACGAAAAAAAGGAAGAAAGAGCTGGCAGGAACTAACAATACTGAGTGCTATGTAAGGACTACTCATGGGTTATCTTATTGAATCCTTACAATAGGCAAATAGGTTATTGCATTATTATCCTATTTGTAGAAAAGGGATTTGAGACGCTGAAAGGTGAGGGGTCTGTCCTCTGCAAGAGGCAAGGTTGGGGATCATGCCCTCACCCTCTCGGAAACCCATGTTCTTGCCTCCACAACAAATGGCAGATACATGTATAGTGCGACTAAGTTAGGCAGCAGATGGGTAGGGGAAAGGCTGAGATAATTTTTGAATAAAAGCAGAATAAAGGGGGGAAAATGACCAGCCAGACAAAGGGGAAAATTAATTTGCAAGATAAATTATGAGAAATTACCCACCTGGTAAGAGCAAAAAGGCAACTGGCTTCTCAAATGAAGAGATAGAGAAATTATCAATTTGGATTTTCGGCACATCACAAGATGGCCTTCTTGCTGAGGTGGTAACGTTAAAGGTGAAGTAATACAGGAAAGAAGCCCACTTATTAACTTATTTCACACAGCTCCTCTCACATGCCCTGGTATTTGACGTAGTAGATATGGTTGCCTGGCAGGGCAACATTCCGTGCAACAGGAAATAGTAGGTCCTTCCTTTTCCAGAGAAATTTGCACTCAGGTTTGTGCCCCAAACTGAAATACAGACTCTCTTTGGAGACAGATAAAGTCACCCTGACTCCATGCCCTTTCTAAGACACAGGCTAATCCAGGGTTAGTTGGGCAGACAATGGTCACCCAAATATTGAGATCTGAAGAGCATGAAAATGTCTTCTTAAAATCAGCATCCCTACTACCTGGTAGAGAACCTGAAATATGCATGGATGAGTCATTCCCCCACTCACCTCATTCACTGGCCACTCAGCTACAAACAACTCCAGAGAATGGAGTACTGAACTGCTGAGCTTTGACCGGGAGAGTGTGAGGGGAGAATGTTGGCCCAGGGCAACCAGCCACAACAAGAAGGTCAACTAGGCAGGAAGCGGGTGAATCTATTTAGGTAAAGAGGCACGGGCTGAATATCCAATATACCACATAGTGTTGTGTACACAGTCAGTGCACAATCAGTGTTTCTTGTATAATTATTGAGATGTTATGAGGAGCAGAGATGAGGGGTCAGCCCCTAAACTAATACTTAATTTAACAACCTCTTCACTGGGTGTATCTACACAGGCAAAAAGTTGCTTAATTGAACAAAGTGGTGGTAACGTGAAGGTTATATATACATCTTAGCTCCTGTTTGGCCTCTTTGTGGCTTGTATGTAGCATCATCCAGGCAGTCAGTTCATCTGTAAGTCAGTACACTTTTGTCCCCGAGGTGGTACTTATTGAGGAATACATTTTTGCTGAGAGACTTAGAGTCTAACTGTCATTAGCTACCTGGAGATGGAAATAGAAAGTCTTTGAAAATTCCAGTTTAGTAAGCTAGCAGCCAGTACACTAGATGAGAACAGAAGGAGGGAAGAGAAATATTTCCTCTGCCAGAGCATTTTGCAGGTAATTAAAGCAGAGACTTGGATTCACAGCAGGGTGATTTTAGCATACCTGACACAGGGCTTGACTAGAGCTCTCTCAGTGTCTTTTCCAGTGCAGTTATGCTATTAGCTTTCATAATATCCTGCATGGGAGAAAACACTTTTCTACAAGCTATTCCATTTTTCAATTACTAAAGAGCTTTGAGTTTAAAAGTTCACCAAAAACCCATCATGTCCCATCTCGGACATCACCCTTGTCTAATGAGAAGTAACAAGATGACTCTTTCAGACACTTAGTCCACATTACTTAAACATCCAGCTGCCCTGTTTCACACTTGGAATGGGCTATGAGATAACCCTATTTGATCTTTTCTTTATTGTCTGCGTTGGGAATGTATGCAGGATTTTCGTCTTTGCTATAGGAAGATTTCTTCTTTGCAGTGTAGGAAGTGATTCACCTCTAGGAGGCTAATTTCTTATAGTTGAGTGCAGGATCTTAATAAATAAACCAAAAAGTGAAGTGCTATTTTGAACAGCCCTCACACCAGCAGGAAGAATCAGTGAATGAGGAACCATGGAAGACTGTTCACTACGTACCCATTTACACCAAAATATTATTTGGATCAGCATTGGATTTTTTAAAATAGATTATAAGTGATTCTTCTTTCTGTATTAATTAAGAACTTACACTACTCCTCAAGTGTTTTAACTACCCCAGTGCCAAGCTTAAGTCCTCTGGATTAATCCTGATGCATGAAGAGCTTTGAAAACATAACAATGGTAAGCAGCAGCCCTGAGTGATTAAGATGTGTGCAGGTGCTGGTTAAAACACACACACACACACACACACACACACACACACACACACACACACACACAGCAAATGGAAATTAGAAAGATTGCCGAAACATTCTGTCAGAACAAGCTAAAAATGTAAGACTTGGAATACACTAGATTTATATCACATCTCACTTTAGAAGAAAGTATGAGAGGAAGAGGGGCAGGAAGAATATGAAAAAGCTTTTAGCAGAGGGCCTAGCACAGAGTAAGTACTCAATAAAAGCTAGCATGAAAAGGAAAACACTGACAAAAGATAGGGATAGGAAGAAAGTAACTGGTCTGTTGTTGTTTTTTTAAGGTAAATTTTTTGGCACAGGAATGGGACTCAAAGAATCTTTTGCCAGGGCTGACGACACCTGATGAGGTATCCCAAATATAGCCATCAATGTACATTTCAGTTTAACCAATCAAATCTTTCTTCCTATGCCAACATAATACTCCTTCTGTAATGCAAGCCTGTTTTTCATGCATACTATCTTCTCAGTTTGGAGAAATGGTAGCAAATGGCTTCCTCCAAAGCAATTCTGAGAGATAGGCTACTGGAATTTTTCAGCCCAGATCCTGTAAATCAGAGACTTCTTTGACAGGGGAAGGGACAGCCAACACAGAGTGATACTGAACTGTCTCCACTTACCAGAAACAGAGACCTCGGACCAGAAACCATCCCTCGGGGCTTTCCAGCAATGATCTTCCTAACAGTCTCATGTTTAGACTGGTAATCCCGTTAAGTTTTACCTTCATGGAACAAGAACAGTCTCTGAAATGCTAAATGTTTCAGATTTTGTTTACCTTTATCACAACTTGCAAGTTTTCTTCATTGATGGGTTTTGCATGGTAATCAATAAATAATTTGATAACTTTCTTGACAAACGCCCAATGGAAAACTTAAAGTGTTTTCTTTGGACTCTCTCAAGGTAAGCTGCTGCCCACAGGTTCATTACTGATGTCTTAAAACTAAACGCATACACGCTTCATTTCTATGACACTCAATGTTCACTTTTATCTAAGCACAACTGAGCAATTGGAGTTTTTAGTTTGGGCTACAGAATGGAAAACAAATACAAGCTAATTTCATGAAATAATCTCTCTAGGAAGGAACAAAAACAATCCTTTTTATAGACATTCAATTAAACTATGCTGTGTCATGAACAAAATACTCTTCATAACTAGGAATAGAAAGGTATTGTTTCAAACCTATTATGTATAAATCATCTAATTTTTCAAGGTTAATGAGTGTAATTTACCCATCTTTGGTTACTGAAGGGGTTACATATGATGAACAAAACTTAAGAGTTCATCCATTTCATTCCTGTTGTTGATTCACCCACATTTGTTTGGCTTTTATGTCCACGTAATTGATTTGTACAATTCTGTCCAAAGCAGATGGGCCACTGCTCATGACCACTTGCAAACCATTTAGATTATTATTGTACTGATGTTTATTCAAGGCCAAATAGGGAGAACATAAAAGGTGTGATGTTCAACTTAACATAACAATATTATGAAAAATCTATTTGGTCTCAGCAGCAAAATAGATTCTCTCTACCAATCAGTTTCATAAGTACAGGTGAATTGCTTCTGTCCATGTGGCTGGACTAGCTACCCAAATTAATTATGGCACTGTTTTCCAGTTTCACAGTATAATGCAAACTCTCCAAGAGCATAATAAAAGGACAGTCATCTCCAATGCTCCTTGATGTTAACATTCACATTGAAGGCTTATAGCTAACACTTTTGAACCAGAGGATAAATATATATATATAAAATCATCTTCTAAATGTTCACATTTCCTATTTATTGCTAAAAATAAGTAAGTAGATATACATTTGATAATCCAGAGAGCCATGGTCTACTCAAATAGCTTACTGGCAGAAGTGATTCTGATTCTGATTTTTTTCAATGAATATATTGTTTTTGTTTTACTTTAGTAGTAAACTATGTTGAAAATCATACCTTTACAGTCTTGCTTTGAATTATAATTAGTATCAATGAAATACTACAGTGTCTATACAGGACCTTTCTATTTACTTCTCAGGAAATTTACTATACAAATTAATATTTTGTTCTATGTTTAGATTTTAACACTTGCATAGATCTGAACAAGTTGATTAGGTAAATAGCATTGTTTTCTTTATGCTACCAAAAGTTAATTGAAACCTTCTCTAAAATCCTGATCAGTTAAAATGTTTTGAAGGAACTGACTGGAAGCCTATTTTAATTTTTTCCCCAATTGCTAATGATCAACTTAGTCTACAATAAGACCAGAGATGTCACAAAGACACTTAAGATATGTGCACTAAGCTTCAGTATACCTAAGTGATGAGGGGAAAAGCAAATGACCTCTAATCTTTTGCTAAAGATCACTATGTCTGAGATCTGTTAGCCTCACCAGTACTAGTTTCTTTCTGTGGGCATTAGGGAAGACTTCATTTCCCAGGTCCTCTGCCATTAGATAGGAACCATATGACTGAGTTCTGGCCAACGGAATGTGAGTGGAAATGATATAAAGCATGATGTACACTATTTCCTGGTCTGGCCATAACTCCCCTGGTCTCTTATTAAATTTTCTTTGAGGCCGATCTAAATGTACATGGGGAAACTTAGGTTTACTTTAAAAGTCAGATAAAATTTTAGGTGATTAGACTGAAATTCTCTAAACAAGAAAGCTTTAAAATCCTTGTAGAATGAAAGTTGTCTAGGCCAGTCTACTAGAAGCTGTGAGCATCACAATGAACTGTTTTTTAAAGACCGTACATCTTGGAAATTGAAAGTTCCACTTACAGTATACACATTACTGAGTATCAAGGATTAAGATACAATAATATAGGAAGGTTTTTAAAAACTCTAACCCTTATAATGCAATCTTGTTTTTGATTATTGTAAAGTCAAATCAAAATTCCAAATGCCTCAGTTTCACTATTCTGAACATTGGTGTGCTCTGAAAAGTACTTTTGAGGCAGAAAGTAAGGGTGACTCAGCTAAATCTGGAGTGACCCATGCCGTCCTCTAAGCTGCATTTTAATAAAGTCTTTAGATGCAAAATGTTTTAATTGCTTCTCCCTTTGTATGATATCACCCAGACAAAAATCACTTTAGTTATTTTAACTTTCCTATTTATTTATTGCAGATGAATGGGAACTTTATGTATATGTACACACACACACATATATATTTAAATTTATTATATCATAATATCTATATTTATGCCCTTTTCACAAACACCTATTGCTAGACTCTCTAAGTATAGGACTATTTAGCTTTGCATAAATACAAAATATGCCATGCTTTGTACATATTGACATTTTTAAAGCATCAGTTTAAAAGGTGACAGATTTGACAATGATAGACAGGTTTTTAACAATTTACTCGAAGGTACACTGTAAGCCCTACACTTAAGTACTGTATAAAAGTTATTTTCTTTATTTCCTTCTTTTACTCATGTCTATTTATAAATTCAAATTCTTTAAACATTTCCCCTCTTATTTTAATGCAGACTAATCTTACGCCTAGAAAAATAGCCATGTTTATCAATTTTATAAGCGCTTTAAACAACTTTACCTTATAAAATCTGAGAACCACAAAGTAATGAAATTATACATATTTATGTTTTTTAACCCTTTTCCCTTAAGTGAATAATTATTGGTAAAAGAATAGTTTCTTCCCAAAGACGCTTTTGAATGGTATGGTCCATAATGCCACATGATAACCTCAGGGAATGAATGAGCCTGTCACTAGGGCATATAATCCTCCAGGCAAAAAAGAAGAAAATGTGTTAGGACATAATTAAATACTTACTTTTGGGGAAAATATAGGAAAAGAAACTTCATCTTTTGTTAAACACACTTTTGTTAACCCAGACTTTGCCAGATTTGCAGCATGTCAAAACTGGTCCGTTCCTTAGCCATTTAAGAACCAAGAATGCACACTCATTGTTCACAACTAGTTTCCGCTCGCATGTGACAAAACAGCCAGTTGGAGAGTCAGCCTCGGTCAGTGTCTATTTAGGGCAAAATGTCAAAAAAGAATGTCCTGCTTTTGGGGCTCAACAATAATGAACATGGCTAAATCTGAAATTAACAAAAGAAAGTGAACAGCTTTTTAAATTCTGAGAACGTGTCCTTTTTGTTCTGATTGTTGTGGCTTAACACTCTGAAAAGACCACCTGTTGGGCAGCCATTTTGTGATTGTATTGAATGCAGTGATTGCATAAAAGAACACTTTCCAAAATAACCTGGCATTATTATTCACTTATTTTATAGTAAATCTGCATTCAAAACCTGCATTAAAATATGAGGCTTTTCTCCTAAGTGAAATTTAAAGCTATAAGTTTGATGTAAATGCATACTTAACTGCAAATGCATGATTTTATGGTCAAATGCATTATATTTAAAAATGAGTTCAAGTAAACCTTTGATATGGCAATTAGAGAGTATGTTGAATAATGTGACACAGTTAAAAGTGGTACATGGTAGAGGGAATCCCAGAGGAAATGACACAAAACTGATAGCGTATAATTATTAGACTGACACACACACATAATGCAGCCAGAGAAAATTACTGTTGTCTATTAAAAGAATTGTGATATCCTCAGCAATCCTGAAAACGTATTTTACTGGTATAATACCTCCACTTTCATGAATAAAAGAAAAACTGTGTCCAAAATTCACAGACTTTGCAATTCACTTATGCTAAAAACCTCTACTAGAACACAGTGTAAATAAAAACATGATTGTTTAAGTCCAATTGAGGAAAATGAAAGTTTATCGGCAAATGACAACAAAGAAAATAAAGGAAGAGAATACTCAAATTAAAAGAGAAATTGTTCCTAAGATAAAATCATTTGCTGTAACTATTTGTCTAATAAGTTTTTAAGAGCATGTATTTTGACATTAAATATGACACGTATCAAAATATCATCTGCAAATAAACAAATGTTTTGGATGCTTGACTCAATTTTCAGTTTCCTGGCTACTCTAGAATAGTGTGAAGAAGATCAGTTCTGTATTATACAATTTTTAGTAGTATATTAGCCTGTAGAGTTACTGCATTTTCTGAATTTGGAAAACAAAATTATTTTCCAAATATGTTTTTTTATATATTACATTAAGTAGTTTCTAAAGTCTCTTAAATATTTCACATTTCAACTGAATTCTGATTAGGTTATAGTCTCTTTTTCGCAAGATAATTTATTTCATTTATTTTAAATTTGCTCTACTTACTATCCTAAATTGGGTGGAATAAATGATTATATGATCACAAACATCCAAAAGTTTTTCCAAGTTTTTTAAAGTTTACATTCACTCAAGGCTTTACATCTATATATTTTTTAAATAGTAAAGATTTATTTCTATGTTGTAGTAAAAGTGAACTTTTCTTGGAAGATGAAAAAATTAAAAGTGCTTTCCCTAACTCTTATTTCCAAAGTGGAAAAGACTACCAACAAAGAAATTTCCAAGTTGATTAAGTTTGTAAAAAATTCCATTGTTGATTCATGCAAAATATTTTGCCAAATTTGTCAAATTTCTGATAAGTCCCTTGAATTACAGAGACTATTATACAGTACAAATTCTGGATATTTAGTCCAAGTATGAGTCTTAAAACTTCCATTTCTGGGTAGACATATAGAAAGATATTTTTTCTGATAAATAAGTACACCTGAGTTGTGTTTTCCTGACTTTATATTATTTTTTAAAAAGCTTATCTCTTCCACATCCACAACCAAATATAATCCAATGTTTTTTCCTTGTGTTTCAGAGCCTAATATGGAAAAATATAACATCAAAATATAAATATGTGGGCGAATACTGCAAAAAAGCAAATATTCAGGAATAGGGAGGACATTATAAATCTCATTCATCCATTTGAAACTTTCATGGTGAAAAATTATGACTGCCCTCAAGTGTTACTGCCATGTGCCTGGAAGCTCAAGATCCTGAAATTATCTGGCAACTTTGAATTTTAGTTCATCTGTCATATGTTTAGTTCCTTAGATGTTTTCCTGACATAAATGCTACTCAATGGAATATACATCATTCTTCCATAAGAAAAACTGCATGAAAAAATGACAAAGGACTTCATGTCATGCTTAAATCTTGTCTTATTCTTGTATTAGAGACCCTCAGAAGTCAGTGACTTAGCAAGTCAATACAATAGAAAGCTATTGGTGATGCTGTTCTATGCTCAGACTAAAAAATATTTTATTCTCCTAAGGAAAATAGTATTCATAAACACCCTTGAAACAAGGCAAAATTATATTTATATAATAAGTTAACAAGTTCCCTGTTTGCTAAAAAGACAGTCTGTGAATTTAGTTAGAATGATGGCTAGAAACTTGAGTTTATGTAGAAAAGTAGGCTAGGCTGAGGGGAAAAAAAAGAAATCCATCCTTATGAGAATCACATTATACTGAGAACTTCAAGGGTTAATAAGAGATAAGGAGGAGGTAAAGGAAAAGGAGAGATGAAGGAAATAAGAGAAACTGAGCAGAGGAAAGAAAAGATTCAATGGAAGGCATTGTTGGTCACAGCTAGGTGTCAGAAACAAAACTAGAAAAATGGGAACTGCTTCAACATTGGAAGGAAAATACAAAAAAATGAACGTATACCACATAGAAAAAAGAAAATAAGAAATAATAAAAAGGCTTTCAGGCTTTCCACAGAGCGTATCTGTGAAAAAAAAAAAAAAAGCAAACAAGAAAGAAAAGAAACAGTGAAATTGAAATTTTCTCCAAAGGTATCTCATCTAGAAGGCTTCTTTGTGCCTTCCCTTTCACATCAAGAATTTAATTTTGCATTCCCTTTGTCTGTCTTGAGGCACACTTCTAGTTTATTCCATAGATTTCCTTTTCTTTAAAAGCTCTCCTTATTGGCCAAAAGAAAGGAATAAAAATCATATTTCTGCTTAGTTTCTTTTGTCCCAAGTTTAGGAAAGATGGGAATGTCTTATTCATCAACACTTGGGTATTTATTCATTTTCTCTGCTCTATACCCATAATAGCCACCATTTTCATTGTCTTTAAGATATTCTTTTTTATGACACTAATATACTGACAAAATGCTATGAATGTACCATTCATCAATAAAGCTCCTTCTGTGTGTTCATGGAATATAATATAATTAATAAACCCAGGAGTTGTGTTTCCAAACTGAGGACTTATTAATTCTGGTCCAAAAGTCTGTCTAGGCTGCCAGAGAAGCTGGGACCTCTACCAGGAGGGGTCATTTATTTGGAGATACCAAGGTTACCCTACAGCTTTACTTGAAGAAACTCAAATGTGACACTTGACTATAGAAGGCATCTTTCTCTGACTCTTTTGCTGGTTTTGGTCCACGGCTTACCAAATTTTGGTTCATATTTGCACTTGGGGTTAATTCTAACCCGGGCTAACCTGCAATCTGAAAGGATATGTAGCCAATCACTTTCCCAAAAGACAGCACATGGGAAAAGGCCTAGGACCTGGGCAACTGCAGGGGCTCCCCAGCTTATTCTCCAACTCTGCTCATACTGCCTGGCCAAGGAACTTGAGTTTATCTCTATAAATTCTAGGCTATCAGTTATTTCTCGCTCCACAGGGATATCACAATGTACGGACCCATTCTCTTCCACTGACCACCAACAGTACATAGCATTTGTTGAAGCCCCATGGAATGAAGCCACGACATTCAGCCGATGATGCTGCCCCACATATTGTACATCCTAGTCGCACCCATCCCCCACAGGTAACCTCAGGCAACAGTTATATTGAGCTTCTCTCCGGTGCCCATGGCAACCCCAGCTATTAATGCTGAAATGTTACCATAGGGTTGCTTTTTGGTTTGGGTTTTTTTTTTTTTCCTTCCCTCCCATAATCCTTTTTCAAATGAACTGTTGATGCTGCAGTTTTTGCTCATCTTTCAACTTGTGCAGAATTCACAGCCGGGACTTATGAAGTAAACTCGATCAGGTTTGCCAAGACACACCATCTAAAAGCTGATTTGTGCAAAAAAAAAAAAAAAAAAAAAAAAGCTGACACGCATTCTTACTAATTAAACTTGTCATTGAACAAAAGCTTTTTGCATTTCAGAATTCATTTTCCTCCTTTCATAATTTTTCTTAATTGCTATGGTAGAAAACTATTTTTGGGAGCAAACTCTTGCAAACCCTTACTTCAGATGTACGTTCATACATACTATGTGTATGTGTATATATGCAAAATAAACAAATGTGGATTCAAAAGCACATACATATTCCATTCTAAAGCATTCCATGTTGCTTCCTTTTCAATTTACTATTTCCCTGGGCTATTATATAAACGGGATTGATATTAGTTAAGGATAGAATCTTTAAAAACTGCTGTATACCAATATACAATGACGTATTATTGCTCATTTGTACATTCTTTATCATCAATTTTTGATTTAAAAAGCACATCAGTTACTGAGACGAAATCTGCTAGAGTCCTGGTAGCATCTGATAACATTTCCTGGTTTAACTTCTTTCCTCCCAGAGAACTACATCAGTACAGCACACTGATTTAGGGTACACATGCCTTCACCAAAATTGTTCAACCATTTTTGCTTCTCAGGTGCAATTATTTTTCTTTTGGTTTTTAAAAACTCTGTTTTCAAATTATATTCATTTAATATGTCTGTCTCTAGGAGATTAAAAATCCTTCATTTGTCTGCCACCTGTTAAGGGAACATCTTTTATAAACTGCAATAGAATGCCAAGTTAATTAGATGAGCCAGAACTCTATCCTGGAAGCACCCCACCTCTGAAATGCAGCCACTTCTTGGATAAAAAGTAACAGCTGTGTGAAAACATAGTGCTGCTAACACTGCACACCTGATCAAGGCAGTAAGTACACGGGAAGACTTCCTCTACCTGAATTTTCAGGGGGGAATTTTAAAAGTTGGAATGGGATGACAGCATGTGGGATTTTGATCCCAAAACTCGGGGTTAAATCCTGCCTTATAATAAGAAATGAATAAGACCATTATTATCAAAGAGAGGCATGTCCTTGGGGTGGGCAGAAAGACTGCCTCCTAGGGTATTATCAAGCGTAGCAGCCACAGGGTAATTTCATTCTCTTCTTGTGTCCACCCAAGACCTAAGCCAAACCTACCAGGAATTTAAGTCAGTTCCCGTGGGCCGCCCGGTTGCAGGGAGCAGTTACAGTCACTCCGCATGAAGGGGAGCTTTCTGGCTGCTTTGAGGAAGGACTGGCACAGGCAGGAGGAAGTTAAATCTGACAGGTTTGCTAAGCAAAACCAGGTAGTTACTGTAAGAGATGGTCTTTCCCTGTGAAGTGTCCCATTAATTATCCATGTGGGCAGGAATTGTTTCTCTTGAGCAGTTACTGATACAGATATTGAAACAGTTAATGAAACTCCATCTGCATAGGGGCTTCCAAGTGGGAGTGCAGGCTGAATTCATTAGTTTCAGATGTGAGGCTTTTTTTCAAGCAAGGAGAAAACCCAGGGTCCAAACAAACAGCATCTGTGAAGTTCTGAAAAGACATTTCTTCTAGAGATGGGGGGGGGGGGAACACCAGAATAAATGCTCCTGAGCAAACCCTACTTTCTTTAATGAAAAACAATGATAAAGGTTTCCATATGTAATTAAAATCGCCTTCTGAAGATACTATTGCCACTGGCTTCCAAAGGACTCAATTAACAGGAAACCACAAAGAATATGGTATTTTCTTTGAGATGCTTTAAGAAATACTCCTCAGGAGACAATAGGCTGGATAGTAGCTGTTACCTACAAAAGGATAAGCAATTATGGTTCATTCCAGGGTTAAAAAAAAAAAAAAAAGCGGGGGGGGAGGGTAAGGCTAACAAAAGTAGGTTTATAATATGGAAATTAGATATTCAAGTGTGCATATTTATCATCAGATCTATACTGAAATCCAGACTGAACAAAGTCAAACTTTACTTAAGAGAATAACCTTATTTCTTTAAAAATAAACTATAATCTCTTCCTTTCTTCTCATTTAAAATGTTCCATCTGAGAAAGGGAAGGTGATCACTCTACACATGCCTCACTGTGGCCCCCTTTTCCAGACAGGTTTTCTTTTCTTAAAAGTGAAGACTAAATGCACAGTCCTGAAGACCAGGTCACTCCCCAGGAGCTGATTCTCCAGGTAGCCCTGACACTAGCAGGTTTCATTTCAAAGTATTGAAGGAGACTTCCTTAGGTGTGGAAAATCGTAGAAAGAAGAGACAACCTGTATCACTCTGCACTTGAGTGAAGTTGAAAATCAAGTCATTTGGCAATGGGTGATTTGATTAAGCAATGCTTTCAGGTGTCTGACTCTTTGAGTTCGCTGAAAAATTCAATGCTATGAATTCAGTACGTGAAACAACCCACCGCATACCCAGGGCACTGACAGACTGGGGCTCCACCCTCCCTGGAAGATAGTTGACCGCCCTCCACACCTGGAAAAAGGCTACAGCAGCGCCTGCTGCTAGAGCTAATGAGCAAGAGCAGGGACACCTGGGATGTAAAAAAAATTAATTATAAATACCCGCAAACTACCTGTTAGTCTCTACCTGTGAGGGCCTAGAAGACTAAGCAGCTCCTTAGTGTCTGGACTTTCCCTTGCATCATAGAAGCAGACCTTGGGAATTTTCCGATTCCCTCTTTTCTTACAGGATTTTTTTTTTTTTCTCCGTCCTTAATGGAGATCTTGAACTGCAGAGCCGCCGTGTCAGAACTCAGATGGTTAACATTCACTTCTTGCTGTTTTATTGCATATTACTGTGCGCGCCTGAGCAGCGGGAGCAGATTCGGGCAATTACAATCAAGTCAGGGCACACGCCGCGGCGGAGCAACACGAGCATGATGAGGATACTGATGAGGCACTTATCGAAAACCCCACATCATCCACACTCATCAGCCACAACATGTCACCCCAAATGAGGCATCAGCTGCCTTCAAAAGGCTCATTGCACAGTGTTTACCGCTTCCCTCGGACCCACTTTTGATTTTACGGTCAGAACTGGGTTCAAACAGCAGCTGTCTGGCGAGGGCAGGTCTGCGGATCCTCGCAGCTTCCGGGGAGTCGTGGGGCTTTGTCTGGGCGCTCCAGGGAGTAGGGGCCGGCGGGGCGAGGGGTCGCGGGAAGGCAGAGAAGTGTCCAGTTCCGTTTCTCTCAAAGAGGAATTTCTCTCCCAGAAGGGGCCCTTGATTAATTTCAAGCACTAGCACACAGTGGTGTCATAAATAAAGTGGGGGAGGGGGCGAAATAAGGAGACCTTCCCAGCTCTCCTTAAAGTAGTAACAGGGTGGGTGGGACCTCTCACGCAGACAGAAGTCCTAGAAAGGTCAATCATTTTGGAAAAGACGGATCCAACCAGTAGAGCTGTTCAAGTGGTAATAACAATTTTTAATTATTTCATCAACTCGTTATTGGGTGGTTAGGAGTGGCATTGGTTAGCAATTTATAGGACTTTCCCCCCCCCAAAAAAAATGTGTTTTTTTTTTCCTGCTATAGAAGGACGATATAAGGAATATAGTCAGACTCAAAACTATTTTTTTGGTTTTTACTCTTTGAAATTATTCTTTGTTGCTTTGGGTTAGAGGCAACTTGCAGCTAAACACTTGGGGGCAGGGAGGAAATCTAATTGTTTACGTTTTTAAAAGACTGAAAACGATTGCCAATTATTTTTCAATCTGTGTTTTTCCTGGTAGGGAGAGGACAATAGGCTGATACTTTTTTTTTGCAATTTTTTTTAATGGTTGGATTAATCAGTGCTGTTCTAAAACTAAATGTTCTAAATCGGGCTCGGTGGCTCAGCCTGTAATCCCGCGCTTTGGGAGGCTGAAGTGAGTGGATTGCCTGAACCTGCAGGTTCAAGACCCGCCCGGGCAACTTGGTGAGAGCTCATCTCTACAATAAATAAAAAATTAGCCGGGTGTGGTAGCACACGCCTGTAGTTCCAGCTACTTGGAAGGCTGAGGCGGAAGGATTGCTGGAGCCCAGCAGGTCGAGGCTGCGGTGGCGGGAGCGGCCATTGCACTCCAGTCTGGGCCACAGAGTGAGACTCCAACTCAAAAAAAATAATAAAACTAAATGTTCTCCATTTTGTAAAAATTTATCCTACAGTAAAACATTTTCCAGTTAGTTCTAAACATTTTCCAGTTAGTTCCAATACCAGTAAAAGCCAAACAGACTCAGTTGTTTACTCTCTTGGAATCTCTTCAGCCTCCTCCCCTCAAGCAAGTCCTAGTGAGTGCTACCTAGCCATCCAAAGTAGTAAGAATGAATAGTAGCTCGTGGCATGGAACCTGGCACCAGGCAAGCAGGGAATAAAGGTGGGCTTTATGCTCTGTGAAAATGAGTCATAAGCAACTCTTGGAAGGTTGGTCAACTTATTCTCTGTCCTGGAGACAATGCCACATGCAGAATGTTGTTCAGCAAGGAGGTGGGGAAGATTTGGTAGAGTCCAAGAGACAGCCTCGGCATCAGGTAGACTACCAGGCACAGCTGCAGACACTGATCAAAATCCGGGATCCTGAACTTAAAAATAATTCTAATGTACCTGTCACAGGTCTGAAGTGCCCTTTTGGATATAGGGTTTCATAAACTCTAATTTTTTTTCAGTTTAATCATACCCATTGCTACTTTCTTTTTTTACTTTATTTTTGTTTGTAATTTTACAGCAGTTGGCTTTCAGCTTTTAATGGGATTTTAGCTTCTTTAAGAAAAATGAGGAATCAATCTAAATACTTAAGTAGATCGTTGGGTTTGAAGACTTTTAATAATTTTGAGAAATTAATTTTTCTGTTAAGTTATTTTATCCACTCTTAGATGTAAACAAACTAGAGTTTTCAGAAATTTCAGAAAAAGGGCTCCTTGACCTTTTGTTTATTCTCTCCCATGGGTTGCTAGCTTTATTCCCTCCCCGGCCCTTTTCTCTTCAAGACTTTCTAAATCTCCTTCCATGTCCCTGACCTGATGGTATTCAAGTTTGGCCCTTTCTACCCAAACCCTTCTATAGTTTCTGAGAATTTATCCTAAGCTTAAGCCCACAGATTTGCGCTACATGCTTGGATTCAAGGGAAAACCCCGTGACATGGTCTAGGACGGTGACCATAAGCCTCAGAGCAGCAGTCAGCTCTGTTACTTCCAGAGGAACCAAGGCAAAAGGAGGCCAACTTGTGCCTACATATCTCCCTTTGCCATTTTGGACCCCTTGGGGCCTCCAAGCTTCATGCCCCAAGTACCCGTGTTTAGTGCCTGTAGATAAGTGGATACTAAAGGGAATGGGGAATATGAAAGCAGGAAAGAAAATGGGTGGGTACCATGGGATGGGAAAATTTTGAAAGGTTAGATTAAAAAGCAACACAAGTCAGATCCATCTTGATCCTTCCAAGTGTTGCCTGTGACTCATTTTCACTAAGTGATGTCTCATCAAGCTTTAACTTAGTATTTCTTTTTTAGACCTCTCCCAGTAGGTGACCTCTATAGATGATATAGAGAGAAAATGAGTCTTTAATTAGAGTTCAGCAGTTGATTATGGAGATTAAATGATCAGATACATTTATATGAACTTTAGCAACTCTTATCAACAATGTCTACCTAGATTGTTGGTTCTAGGGGTTGCAAATATTAGTCATAATTCTTTAGGAAATTTTAATATCGACTCTTGTGTGTATGTTTTAAATTTTTGTATATATTGGGTATTCTTCAAAATCTTCTACTGATAGAAATAGTAGAGCAGGGCAGGGAAAAGACTGCAAATGAAAATGCAGCATGATAAATTCTAGGCAACTATCCAAATCAAATGAAAAGGGTGTTTTCATTCAGAGGATCAGAAGAACTCACTGGTCAGATGGCTATTAAGGCTCCTAGTTTTCAACCACTGGTTTAGAGATCTAGAGCAAAAAGAATCTTGCAGGATCCTTGCTGGAGGCCTCAGAGAAGACCAAGGCAAGAAAGAGACAGTTTGCATGTGTGTATATGCATGCAGCATGCATGTCTGGAGAGTGTGTGTGTGTGTGTGTGTGTATCTCTTTGTGGGGTCATCATCTAACGCTCTTTGTGATGCACATTTTAAATTAGGCAAAAGGGATGCATCTTTCAAATGCAGATCATGTTTGCATTAGAAGAGCAATGAGAACACTTGTCAGTTTCAGAACATTTATGTGCTAGAAGTACTGTTAGCAGAAGAGCAGTTTAGATAAATTCAAGACTTTTTTTGCTGATCACAAACATTAAGCTTCACACCTGAAGCCCTCAACCCCCTGCTGTGCTCTAATCCTAGCACCATTCACCCTTAGAGACTCAGAGTGCTGTGCCTCAGCTCTCAAACCTTTGATTGCCCTTAGTTTGAATGCCACCACCTGCAAAAATGCCTTTTTATTCCCTTTGAGCCTCTTGAGAAGGAAGTAAAAATGATAATTCATGACAAACATTAATTAATTGTTTACAAGATGATCTTTTCTTTTTCCAACTTCTGTTCAGCAGACATGTTGAACGGTAAGATTCCACTCGCGACGCCAGAATTTGTCAAGAGGCCTGCATTGTTGTTTCGCACTGAGGCATAGGACTGACTACAGACCATTGTTTCTCCAGCTCAAGTGGGCCTGTCTGGTTCGTGTTGGAAGAATGGGGGTGACATGCGTGAGTTCCCGAGTATAAAAGAACTCCTGGTTCTAGGAAGGAATGGGAGGTTAGCCACTAATGCAGAGTAAATAAACATTTTTCACCACCTCTTGCTCCATGTGATTTTTTTAAAGGTCAAGAGCTGCCATTACAGTATTTTAAAAGCTTCAAATTACGTTTAAAGAACATATCACTAAACTCACAGAAACCTTATCAGAATTTAGGAACCCACTGTGATTGTTTGGTCCTTGAGTTTATCATCACTGGAAGGTAGATTGTAAAAGGAATGCAGATGCCCTGTTGTTTCTGATATGCTGCAATTTGCTCAAAGTGAATGCTGCTCAAGTTCTTCCAAATTCTCCTTCAAAATACAGAAAGTGTTGAGGTACTTCGATTTTGAAATCTTATACGATCTACGTTGCAGGTCAAACATTTAGGACAGGCAAGGATAAGGCTCTGGGGGCCTTTCATGGCAAACATGTTCAAAATACAAAGAATGGCTCACGTTCCTGTGAAACCTCCAAATGTGTGTGTGGAAGAAAAAGAAGTAAACGGCAGAGGGAGATTTCTTTTTTAAATTAAAGAATAAAAAGCTTACTTCAAGGAAGTGTGGAGTAACAGCAGAAAGACTTCCTCAGCAACTGAGGTTTTCAGATTTCAAATTAGGAGCCCTTAGATCACGGCTGCTAGGCTAAAAATCAATTCTATATTTTCTGAGTTAATACTAAGGATTGCACTTAACAGACATGGAGACTAATAAGGTATGCAGAAGGAGTAAAAGCAGCACACACACACACACAAATTCAGGCCTTAGTTTTGGCCATGATCCAGCACAATGATGTTTCAACCAGATTTGAAAAAAAAAATCAATAACATCTGTGGTATAATGGTTAATTAAAGCCGCTCTTCAGCAGAGCTCAGGAGGAGAGGCTCGGCCTGAAATTCAGACAGCTGAAGCTTGATTATCAGGAAAGAATGCTTTTTTAGCTATGAGTGGATAGGCCAAAAGCTGCAATGTGCCGAAATGGGGAGAAAAATTGCTTTTATTTTAACTTTCTTTAAGTAATCAATACATGCTTTTCACCTGCATTAGGACACTGCTCAGCTCCAAAGCCTGTTACTCCACTTCAGCATAAATTCTAGCTACTGTCTTTTGAACCTTTGGTTTAAAAAGGAACTCCCCTCCCACCTCCATCCCCTGTAAAGCAAAATAAAAGAATATGCAGGTTTGGGTGCATGTTCTTAAGACCAGTTAAAGTTCAGGCTCTAACATGGTACCAAGGGTTTAATCCACATGCTATACGCAAAGCTGACCTGACCTTGGGGTATACTATATGCAAAGCTGACCTGACCTTGGGGTATACAGAGGTCATAGCCAAAGTACCAAGGCTGCACAATAAAACTACTCAGAATTCTCAAAGAAACTGTGAAGAATAAGGTCAAATTTCCCACTTCTCTTTGTCTTTCTACTGTTTTGCGTACTGTGCTAGGGATGTTTTCTTTGCCTTTTTTGAGGACAAAGGTCAAAGAATTAACAATGATGTCTTCCGGCCATAGATGGCAAGGTTATCAAGCAACTTCTCTAAGAAAAAATAACTGGTAACAACCCATCTGATTATTTTCTTGGCACTTTGCTTTGGCTTCTATTTCTGATGCTGTTCTTGGACAGTGGAATATGTATATTCACATTATCATTGTCAAATTTCAAGATGCATTTGTAAAATTATATTGCCCTCTCTGGATTATATTAGTCCTAATATTGTATATGGTTAGTCAAGTGGTCATTTCATTCAACAAGTTTTTTTTTTCCCCAGTTCCAAGTGTATGTCTTCACTAGTGTAGATTCACTATTCAGGAGCCTAAAAAGCTCATAACCTGTTTGAGGTCTGTGTGCTTATGAATAAACAACTGTAAACACAGCAGGAAAACAGCTCAAATAGAAGTGTCTAGAATGGCTACAAATTTTGAAACTCTTTCCAGCAAACTGCACTTGGAAAAGGCAGAGTGAAGGTTAGGAGCTTCTATGGGGAATCACATTGGAGCAAAATCTTGGAGGAAGAGTTTCTAGGAAGACAAGGGAGAGAAAGGCAGAGAAGGCAATCAGTATTTACATATACTTAGGTGAATTATCAGTATTAATTCAGAAGAATGTATATGGAAGATGTGATGCAAATATTTTATAAAATCTACAGAATTAATCTTTTTTATTGATACATAACAGATACATATTTTCAGGGTACATGTGATTTTGATACATGCATATGATATGTAAAGATCAAATAAGGTAATACCCGTCATTTATCTTTTCTTTACCCTAGGAATGTTCAAAATTTTCTCCTCTAGCTGTTTGAAATGTACAATAGATTATTGTTAACTATAGTCACCCTACTGATCTATTGAATACTATGTCTTATTTCTTCTATCAACTGTATATTTGTATCTATTAGCAAGTGTCTTTTTATCCCCCTTTCCCCCTACCCTTCCAAATAGATGGATGGTAACCATCCATCTATCTTCTACCTCCATGAGATCCACTTTTTTAACTCCCACATATGAGTGAGCTATCTGTCTTTCTATGCTTGGCTTATTTCTCTTAACATAACAACCTCCAGTTCCTTCCTTGTTGCTGCAAATATATTTTGCAAATCCACTTTAAGAACTATCAAGATTAGAGACCTAATCTTGCTTTACAGTTATCACAATCAAGTAGTTCTTTCCTTCCTTTGACCCACACTCTCACTGGAAGTTGAAATTCATTGGTATTTTCTCTCCTCTAAATTAATCACCGTCAGCAACTTTGGCTTTTTCTCAGGTTTCATTCTATGACTTTTCTTGTAATCTTTTTTTGAGTCCTTTCCAGATCCCCTTCCTTTTGCTACAACTTTAAAATGTGAAGCAGATTTAAAGGAGCCAAGAAGATGGTTTGCTCATCATTATGCTGTATTCTAAAGTATACTTTAGAAAAATTAATAATATCGCCTAACACCTTTTATCTTTAAATTGTTGGTCTTTGGGTAAAATCCTGCTCCCCATTTACTATGTGATCTTAGGAAAGTAATAGGAACTCTCTGGGCCTTAGTTTCCCAATCTGAAAAATGGGGATAATAATAATAATTACATTACAAAAGGTTGCAATGTGGACTCAATGAGTTAATATTTGTGATGTGTTTAGAACAGTGCTGGGCATGGAAGAATTGCTGACAATGATTTTTAAATAAATCATAGTTACCAGTACCTATTCAGCACATGATTCTCTGTGCTAGCTCATTTTTGTCATAATTTTACTTCTTCATGTTATTGCCTCAAAAACGACTTCCCAGTGGTATAGCTTAACCTTTCTCTGCTTTGATATGTATCAATTCTCAGTTATCATTTTGAATTTGGCTTATGTCCTTTAATGTATTAGCAACTCATTTAGAGTCAACTACTTACCATTTTAAATTATATTACCCATGTTTTAAGATAATTTTTAAATTTATTGCCAGATTTTCTTTCTTAATAAAGGAGTGACATTGTATATTTCTCTATATGATTGCTATAATTTTATATTTTAAGGACTGAGTATCCATTCTTGCATTTGCTTTCCTAATTTGGTCTTTATGTTTTTCTTTGGTAAATTGGTATAATTCCAAATCCTGCAGTCACTTATTTAGCAACTTGTCTTCAATTTTTTTTAAATAAGTCATTCTTAAGTAATTAAATAAAATGTAAAGTGCATATACTTTGGGCAATGACCAACTTAAGCACCATGCTAGCTGTTGGGAATACAGAGAAATGACGTGTATTGTTTAAGGATTTGTTTTAGCTGCTAATAACTGACACTTAACTACATGGCTAAACACACTTAGGTTTATTCTCTTGTGTAAGTTAAGACTGAAGATTTCCAAAGAATCATCAGGGCCCCCAGAATCCTTCTTTCTCTCTAGTTTGATTTTCTTTTGATCATTTCATGGTCCAAGACAGTTGCTGACACATCAGCTGCTACCTGTATCCCAGGCAGAAGGATGAACAATTGAAGGTTTCTTTCTCAGAACTCTCACTTAACAATTCTGTACACATTTATTTGCCAGAACTTAGTCACATACTTAGCTACAAGGAATGCTGGGGGCTTCTGTCACTCATCCAGCCAAAAGGTCAGGATTATGGTGCTAAGGAAGAAGGGGAGAATGAATTTTAGTGTTCAACTAACAGTATCTGCCACAGAATGGCTTATGGCAATGAGGTGTTCAGTGTTCAGTGATAATAATAGACACATGAATAAATAATTACAAGATAGTGAAATGAGTGCTAATTAGTTTTATATAAGTTTGTTGGTGTCTTCTTTTTATTTCTATTCATTGATATGATTCATTCTTCTGTAAAGGTTTTCTTACTCCCACCTCTTGCTTTCACCCCCTCTCCCAGGCTGAATAGGCACAGTGAAATACAGTTTTATTTTATTTCCCAAAGGACAGTCTCCACTGATTTGCAGGGACTTACATAAGCGTATGTCTCACCTACAAGTCCCAAAGTCACTTGAGGGTAGGGAGTAGTGGAATCCAATTTGATAGAAATGAATTGTGTCTGACCTGAAACAAATACTAAGGACCTGATGTGCCCTATCTAGCTCATTGTTGGTTATCTTTGGGCAGGTATATTCTGGCTTATGCCAACCGGTCTTCTTTATCATTTAGTTCCTATTGTTCTCAATTGCATCACATGCAAAATTTGCAGATAGTTTCATGTTTACATATTAACCACATATACTTGCCTCACATGCTCATATGCGATAAATGATGTGAATGTTTGAAAATTCAAGTAACTCCATTTCAAATGTCTTCTGCATAGCGCACTTGTATATCTACTCCCAACTTCCCTAAAGATAAAGAAAAACTCACATGGACTAGGACTAACAACTCATTGCCAGCATCGTGAAATAGTTTTTTTTTTTTTTTAAAGACGAAGACTAAGGAAGCTACAATGAGAAAAATAATAATCAGCTTATAATATGTCTCAACAACAACAACAACAAAATAACAGCCCCTTTGCCAATATTTTTGATTGGCTTATACAACAGCAATTCCCAATCTCCTTCTTTACCCTAGAAAGACTTGCTTTCCCATGCCAGGGCAGCCTCCTCCTCCTTCCTTCTGCCTTGACTGTGAAAGTGAGAGAACAGCCATCCTGAGACCAGGTAGGAGTGTCCCTGTGGAGAAGACAATGCTCTAAGGATAGCAGAGCAGAAAGATGGAAATTGACAACAATTGAACCCATAGGCCAATCCTGAAGTTGCTTACTTCCAGACCTGAGAGGTAAATAATAAATCTTGATCCCGCCTATTCAACTGTTAGACTTTTGTTACTTGTTGCTGAAAGCATTTCTAACTGAAAAACCACACAGAAAATGTGAGAAGGTACATGGTCTCACCATGGCATTCTCCTCTCTGGCTTTGGACAAAGACCTAGTTGGCAGCTTTCCACTACTGTGCAGATACTGCATTTTATTTTAAAGTAAATCATTTTTATTTCTCTAATCATAAAAGTAATTAAGTTACATTGTAGAAAATAAAGAAAGTCCAGAAATACACAAGAGGTGAAATAACCCATAATCTCAACCACCCAGAGATAATTGTTAATATTTTACTATATATCCTTCCTATGCATAAATACACAGATATTCTTTTAAAATTTTTAAACCAATTTAGGATAATGCTGAATATGCTGGTTTGTAGAATATATTTTCTATTTTTCAATATACATGTTATATTTCCTGTGTTTCTAGATATCTGCATACCATATTATTTTAATGACTATGTCATTATATGGGGATATTAGGATGTATGTAAAGTATCCGACTATTAGTCACATAGGTTATTTCTAAATTTTCACTACTATAAAGTTAGCAACCCCAAATAAAATTATTTATATATGTCCAAGATGCATTCCTAAAGTAGAATTACTGTGGTCAAAAGGAGCATTTATATTTTTGAGACTTTAAATGTCTATTGGTCTTTCAAAACTATTATAAATGGTCTTTCTAAAACTATTATAAACTATTTATAAACTATCATAAAATTGTCTTTCAAAACTATTATAGCAATTTGGACTCCTACTAACAGTGTAATAGGGTGTCCATTTCTCTGAAGTTGGTATGCATTTGGAGGAAGCACCAAAATATTGTCCCACATTGGCCCATATTTCCTTAAGCATTCTCGTTTTGAAATTGCTTTTTTAAGACATCAGTAAGACACAAAATGAGGGTGTTGGAGAGGGTTAACAATGGCACACAGGACATTGGCTAGAACACGCCCTACTGATAAACTGTCTAGGCTGGGGCAGAGCAGGACAAGGGCAGGTAATAGAACTTGCCGCAGAGTGTGGATGTTTGTGTATTTCACAGTTTTGGAGTGTCAATCAGGCTTCGGGATAGTAGAAGACCCTATCTAAGTAGATTACAGTCAACATAAGGCCACTACTTTGAATGAAAAATGATATCTGAAGTACTCCTCTATTCTTCCCCCCACCCAGAAAAAGAGAGACAGCATTTTCTACACTGAATACAAAATCAAGCATGGCTTCAGATTTCTGCTCTTCAAAGTAAATACCAAAACCATATAAAAGGAGTGAGAAGGGCCGGGCTCGGTGGCTCAGCCTGTAATCCTGCACCTTTGGGAGGCTGAGGTAAGTGGATTGCCTGAGCCTGCGGGTTCGAGACCCGCCTGGGCAGGGAGACCTCATCTCTACAATAAGTCAAAAAATTAGCCGGGCGTGGTAGCACATGCCTGTAATTCCGGCTACTCAGAAGGCTGAGGCAGAAGGATTGCCGGAGCCCAGCAGGTCGAGGCTGCGGTGGCCAGGAGCGGCCACTGCACTCCAGTCTGGGCAACAGAGTGAGACTCCAACTCAAAAAAAAAAAGAGTGAGAGGGGACATGGTTATGGTCCAAGTGGGTTATACCCAGGGCAGAATCAAGTTGTCTTTTATATGTGAAGCTACTAGAAAGAAAGTCTTAGATCAAAAGTATATTATAGTGCTGCTCTAGTAGGATATATCCAAAATATATGAGCATACAATATACATTATAATATATGATATGCCTAGCACCATGTTTATCAATGAGAAATCCAATATGAAGTACATCAATGACTTCTATCACCAAATAAAAATTTAAAAAATAATAATAATAAATTATAATGTAATAAAGTCTATTGAAGAACCCAGCCAGACACAATACCTAGGCTGAAAACTGGAGACATTAATGTGATTCACAGGTGTGAAACTCTCCTTATGAACCAGATCTTCATGGGAAAAGTTTATGCTGAGCTCCCAGGCTCTGGATCCTGCTGAACAGGCCCGGGGGGGGGGGGGGTTGCTCTCCACCTTTTGGAGAATATATTTTATAACTCCTACCCAGGGCTGACTTGTTCAGTAAGCATAGTAGGTACAGTGCCTAGGACCCACAATACTTTTAGGGGCCCACAAAAAATGTTAATTTTAATTTTTTAAAAATAATAAAATATAACAATGAGCTCAGACTAGTTTACATTCATATTTCTACTAATGCAGTCATGGTATTTTTAATTTTTATGATTTTTTTTTTTTTTATTGAGGAAGGTATCCACAAAGGTACTAGTACCCAAGGCTCATGAAAGTCATAATATGGTCCTGGCCAGGCTGAAGAAATAAGCCCTAGGTAGCAAAAGTCTCAGCTCCTCAGACTCAGTCTGGTTCCCAATCTCAGTCCCTCTCTTTCTGCATTGAACTAGAACTCCTGGATTGGCAGCTGCAGTTGTGGTCCTACTCTTACTTCAAAGACTAATCCCTTTTCCAAACTCAGAGAGGCCCAGACCCAAAGGAAGAGGACTCTGATAAAGAGGAACCTAACGCTACTCAGCATTCAGCACTCAATAATCTTGTAAAGTAAACATTGAACATCTCTAATCTGAAAAGTCAATATCCTAAATATTCTAAAATCCAAAACTTTTTGAGCACCAACATGATGCTCAAAAGAAATGTTCACTGAAGCATTTCAGATCTTGGATTTTCAGATTTGGGACGCTCCACTGGTAAGCATAATCCAAATATTCCACATTTTTTTTAAAAATTCAAAATTCAAAACATTTCTGGCTCCAAGCATTTCAGATAAGGGATGTTCAACCTGTACTGTAATGCTCCAGTTGAGTGCTACACTCTTTCTGCTATGTAACACTGGTATTGAGGGCTGGGATTAGGTCTTGGACTCTTTAGAACTTCACATAGTACATGCTTGATAAATATTAGATGTCTGGCTGACTGGGTACATGGATGGATGGATGGATGGATGGATGGATGGATGGACAGATGGACAGATGAATAGATGGATGGTGGTTGGATGAACAGATTGGAACACTAAAGAGAAGAAGCCATCTTAAGATGCCTGAACATAGAGATCTACAACAAGGGTCAGCAAAATTTTTCTGAGCAATACAGTAAATATTTTAGGCTTTCTGGGCCATATGGTCTCTGTTGCAACTACTCAACTCTGCTGTTGTAGTGTGAAGAAACCATAGACAATATATATATGAATGAATGGGACTGTGTTCCAATGAAAGTTTATGGACACTGAAATGTGAATTTCATGTAAATTTCACATCATAGAATATTATTATTTTATTTTTCTCAGCCATTTAAAAATAAAAGAAACATTCTTAACTACCAAACTTTACAAAACAGACAGTGAACAAGAATCAACCCACAGGCTACCATTTGCTAACCTTTGACCTGACCAACAGAATGAGTCTCTCCAGGAAAGACTTGCTCCTGAAAAGGTCACAATTGCTCCTGAGGAAGCAGAGTCATTGGCACTGCCCTGCTCATTACTCTAACAGGCTTTGGCATGTCATCCAAAACTTCTTACCACCTATATCACTCATTCAAGTCATTATCATTCCAAGAATCTTGATTCAAATAGATTCTATGTTTTTGGTCATTTTATGTTCTTGGCTATTTTATGTTCTTGGCCATTTTATGAATCTTGGCCAAATAGATTTGATGTTTCACCATCATTTTAAACTCAACATGTTTAGTATGAAGCTCATTACCTTTTCTTTAATGTGGGCTTGCCATATTTTGTAAGCCACCAAAGTTCAAACCTCAGGCATCTTTGAATCTTCCTTCTTCACCTCCCTGGATCTGGCTTTTCCTTCAGTCTACATATATGACCACCCCCATCCCAGGACTGAGGCAGGATCTGAATGGAAGAAAACAGTCCTGGATTCTAGACGCAACTCTACCACAAACTGGCCAGATGATCTCTGAGGTCTCTCTGAGTTCAGACTCACTTTAAAGATGTTCTAGGATTTCAGAGAAGGGCTGTGTCCTTGTGAACTGAGTGTTCAGAAAATATGACATGCACTTGTGTGTAACTTGAAGGAATAATAAAATCTAAATTGGTCACTACTGAATGGCACACATATCTAGGATGGTCAGTGATCTAATTATCTGATTTATTGTTCTTTCTCTTCTTCAGTGCCTTTTGTCACTCTTGACATTATCTATGTATTCTAAGTAGGAATCCACTTAAAAATATAGCCATGCCCTTTAGCACCAGTTATTCACTGAACACTAGAGTTTAAGAATTTTTCCTTTTCATTGAAAAATAACATACAATTCTTTTTGATTTGTAGCTTGTCTGAAATGAAGGAGACCAGGCTGGTAGCAAAGGGAGGTAATTTAGCCAGAATTCCTGTGCTCTGTACTTGAGTTATAAACAGGGTCTTCATAAGGGCCTTGTGCACTTTTAAACTTTAATAACTCAGGTTGTACGTGTTAGAGAAACAATCTGTAAACGGCACTCAAAAAGTAAATGTATTAAAGTTTAGGACAACCACATTACACAATTGCACACAATATGTACTCATTTCAGATCCTGTGACAAATGAAATATGGCCAGCAGAATTGAAGTTCATGACAGCTCTAAGAAGAAAATTGAATTTGCCTTTAAATTCCATTTACAGTTTACTATCATGTCTACCTGGTATGCTTTTGAAGTTAAGTTTAAAAATGGCACAGAGATTTTATAAAGATCCTGTACTTGAATTCACTTATAAGTATAGCTAGAGAGAACATCACACCATCTCTTAGCAAAGATAATATACCTGCCTACTTTGGTTGCTTTTAAAACAGCTTCAGAAATAGAAAATCTAGAGACTTTCCACAGTTAGTACAACTCAGTAAACAAGAATAAAACAGAATATCTGAAACAGTGGTCTAGTTGTAAGCTTTGACGATCAATATCTTGGCTGAGTGATTCGGGAAAATCAGTTCTCTCTCCTGTCCTTCAGGTTTTTCATCTTGTGCTAAAAATAGGGTTTTATGGGCCACTGATTCATGGTCACATGGTTGTTATAACCCTCAGTGTGTGTATATGCATACTCTAAGAAAGAAGCAATTCTCTATATTTTCCTAGTTAAAAGACTGTTCCAATGTAGCTCAATGTGAGGACAAAACACTAAGCAAAAGCACAAAAAATGGAGTGTTACTATTTTCTGTTTGTTCCCAAAAACAGGAGGTTGCAAAATCAAAGCCCACAAGTCCACCAAAAAAATCTGGGTGTGTGTTTTTGAGAGGGAGAACAAGAATGAGGTTTCTCTTGAAGTCCTTGCTGAATACATAGAGCTGAGAGCTGGGACAAAACTTACACAACTTGCAGATTGCTTTGGCTGGTCTCTGTGTGCTTTGCAAAGTAATTCATTTCCTGTATTTAGTCAAGATAGAGAAAAATAGTACACACAAATTTGATGTGGCTTTTGATTAGAATAGTTTATCAGATAAATAGGTAAGATTCCAAGGTAGGGATGGAAGGCATTTTAACGCTTAAGATCAAGACCAGCCAGAAAAAAATGGTGTAATCCAAAGGGGTCCATATTCCCAGCCTCTCCTTTGAGAAATCTTTCCTCTTCATTGCTTTCCTGCTTTCCTGGAAGGGCAACTGTTCTCCTCCTCAATCACAACCTTCTTCATAAGGGAATCTGATAAACATCTTCACACTGAGCTGAAAGTTGCTATTAACTCCCCCAGCGGTATTACATTTTAATAGAAGCCAAGGTCAAGAAATAAATCTCTAATTGAAGATTTCAGGCAACCCTGGAGTTGAAGTATTTAGGGGAAGTAAACGCAAAGGGGCAGGAAGCCTTCTGACAGCCTTGAAGTTTGGAGCAGTGAGTTCTCTTCCCAGTCACCTTCACACTCTGCAGTCAGGCTCTACCTGACGTCAGCTCAGGGCTACATGTAGAGTTTTGGAGACAGTCTGGAAATACAGATTTTGGGGAGATCGATGGGCTTCAATATTTGGAAAAAATAGGAATAACGTTGCTCCTCTGGAGTCTCTCTTGATGGTTCTTAGTTAAGGCTGCATCAACATGAAAAGTTGGAGAAGCGCAGCTGTGGTTCAAATTGCTGTTAACTGCAGCACAGACAGTAGACTTGGTCTCTTAGTTCCAAGCTGGAAAATGAATGCCGTTGGCTCATCAAAGACAGGACCTCCACCTTTTACAACTTAGTCAAACAAGAAGTATCTATATGGGAACTTGGGAACTTTGCAACTTTTTGCAACTTTGAAGGCATGAAATGAAAAAAGTTCTATGCTGGTCTTAGCTTTTAAAGATTTCACTGAAGGTTCTCCAAGCTTTGGTATATAATCTATTTTCAAAGCAAAGATTTTTAACTACTGAAATATGTTTTTTCCTTCATTTCCTTCAGGTTTTTCACTAGGAACTTCCCAAAATGTGATGCAATTTATTGTGATTTTTGATTTGTGGTCACTGCAGCCCTGAACTCCTAGACTCAAGTGATACTCCTGCCTCAACCTCCCAAGTAACTAGGGCTTACAAGTGACTGACTAATTTATTTATTTTGTAGAGATGAGGTCTGGCTTTATAGTACAAGCTGGTCTCAAACTCCAGGTCTCAAATAATCTTCCTGTCTCAGCCTTCCAAAGCACTAGGATTACAGAGGTGAGCCACTGTACCTAGCCACCGTTGCTTTTATATTTTAATATTTTTGTTTTATTTGTTCATTCTTAACCAACTCCAAAATCATTGAAATATTAATTTATATATTCTTGTAGATTTGGCCTTTAAAATATTTTTTTAAATTTATTAATCCACTCATATAACCTTCAAAAGAATTATCTTTGTCTTTCCATTTCCATAGTCATAAATTTTATTAATTACCTAATTGATTTGCTATTGACTAGCACTTTCTAAACAAGTAGGTATTGGTTAAATATTGCTGTGTAGCAAACTATTCCAAAGCATAGCAACTTAGAACAACATTTATTATCTGTGTTGTCTGAGCATCAGAAATTCAGGAGCAAGTTGTTCTCATTCAGAACCTCTCATGAAGCCGGGCTCGGTGGCTCAGCCTGTAATCCCGCACCTTTGGGAGGCTGAGGTGAGTGGATTGCCTGAGCCCGCTGGATCGAGACCTGCCTGGGCAGCAAGACCTCATCTCTACAATAAATCAAAAAATCAGCCGGGTGTGGTAGTGCATACCTGTAATTCCGGCTACTTGGAAGTCTGAGGTGGAAGGATCGCCGGAGCCCAGCAGGTCGAGGCTGCGGTGGCCGGGAGCGGCCACTGCACTTCAGTCTGGGCGACAGAGTGAAACTCCAACTCAAAAAAAAAACAAAACAGAACCTCTCATGAGGTTGTGGTCAAGATGCTGGCTGGGACTGAAAGTCATTTGAAGGCTTTAGTGTGCTGCAAAGACTGCTTCTAAGTGAGCCATAAAAATGGCCAATAGTGTTAATATTAGTCATTTTTTCTGTCTCATATCTTTAATAAAAATACCTCTGGAATTTTTATCATGATTTACGTTGGGAGAGATAGGCTTTATCATGTTAAGTACAAAATTTTTTATTCCTAGACTTCTAATAATTTCCTTTTGTGGATAGATAGTAGATTTTATCAGGCTCATTTTGACATAATCATATTGTTTTCTTTCTTTAACATACTCACATGACAAATAACATTGATTGATTTCTTAATCTTAGACCATTCTTGTATTCTCAAAGTAAACAGTCCTTAAATACAGAGGGTGTCAAAAAAAAAACTATACATACATTTTAAGAAAGGGAAAAAAACTGTATCAAAATTATAATATTCAATATATATACTGATAACAAAAGATGAATACAAGTCACATTTGACTTCTGCAATTACAAGAGGTGCTCAAAGTGGTGACCATCAGTGTCCAGACACTTCCAATTATGACAAACTACTGCAGGACTTGCTGTGCGAGGCCTCCCAGATCTTCCCTTGTGCACATCACACAGTACCATGAGTCTCAAACTTATCATGAATGTATGCAATTCTTAGGCATGTTGGAGATTCTGTTGCATATTCATGCCTCCATATTGTCTTTGTATTTCCAAAAGTTTCTTGATCAAATACGACTTTAAAATGGTCTCCCACTCCTTGAATGACAGCCATGCTTCCCTCATTTTCTTTGACTGTCCTGCCTGTCACATGGTGATGCTAGTATTCATTTTATTATGCCATCTTTTGAACTAACTTCATACTACACATCACTACTACAATTCAATTCAGTTTCAGAAAGTAATACATAAATAACATCTCTTAAAATGTCATACATTTTTTTGTACCCCCAGTATATATTGGCTTTGATATGGTGGGGTTTTTTTAGTCAGGAGTTTTGTTTTAATATTTATATGTTAAAACATCCTCTTAGGGGGTCATCTATTTTGTTTTACATACAAGTTCTTAAAAGCAGCATATAATTAGGATTTTATATTTGACATGTGGTCAGCACAATATATGTTTTAGCCATTAATATATTTTGAGGCTTTAGTGCCAGTTTATGTTAAAAATTATTTTTAAAATATTTTTCTTTCAAAAATTGTTTCATATATTTTATTCATTTCAGAAGATTACATTTTTATTACATTTTACCATTTAGACTCAACTGTTTAAATGGTTCAGATGTTTACTGTTAGTGCTTTTATACCATAATTTTTCCGATTTTTTAGCTTTTCTTTAGTTGGAGTACATTTTCAAGTAAACTTTTCAAAAATGATGGTATATGTTTAGGTGCTATCACATAGCAGCTTGGTGAGCAGTCTCTGGGTCAGAGAGCTTCAAAGGACTATCACCACAGGTAATCATCAATGGGTAATAGATATGGATTGAGGCTTTACAGTGCATACAAAGCAAATAAGCTCTAAATGGTTAAAAATTTGCTTGTTTGGGTTATTTTTAAAATAATTGGATGTATAAAAATTCAAATTTGGTGCTAATGGGCTTTTGAGATAGTGGATCACAGCCTGTAGTGAAGAAATAAATAATCTGGAGTCCAATACACAACGGCTATCTTTGGCTCATTTCTTCAATATTTTTCAGTGGTTTTCCTGAGCTAATTTTGTAAAGTCTGTATTCTTTGTCATGTGTGGTCACTGAAATCTTTGCTCATTTGACTTAGTGGTCAGTTAATGATTGCACAGCCATTCCCATAAATGTCTGAAACCAATAAATCTCCTAGCCTTTGCTTAGAGATTTTTTTGTGCACATTGAGGCATGCCTTCAATGCTCAGTCAGACAGTTTACAACTCTGCCTTAGCCTTCACTTCCTGCTTGTGGAGTGCCTCAAGGTCAGTCAGAGGCAAAAGCTTAGGACATCTCAAGGCTTTCCTGGGCAGATGCACATCCCGGAACACGTACATGAGTTTCTGGATTTCCAGGAATACTGTGGTCTCTCAGTACCCACAGGGGATTGGTTCTAGGACCTCCATGGTTATCAAAATCCATAGATGTTCAGGTTTCTTATATAAAATGGCATCATATTTGCACATTACCTATGCAATTCTCCCATCTGCTTTAAGTCATTTCTAGATTACTTATAATACCTAATACAATATAAATACTATGTATTATTTTTTATTGTTGTCTTGTTATTTTTTCTTTACTTCTTTTCTGAATGTTTTTTATCCTCAGCTGGTTGAATCTGCAGATGTGAAACTCATGGATACATGGATATGGAAAGCTGACCACAGATCAGAGCTCTTCAAATCTCCCTGTGAACATCTCATCCCACAACTTTCCCTTTTGAGCTTTTTGGTCAAATTATTGTTTGCCCAAACTTTTATCACTATCTCAAGCAGCTACAATGTTAAGCAATTGTCACTGACTGTTTCCATCAATGCATTTGGAGAAATGACTGTTTGTACTGAGTAAGGTTTGAGTTAAGTCAAATACAGCCAAACCCTGTGAATGAGGATTTCCAGGGAACTACCAGACAGGTCAAATAATGGCAGTTTTCTGGTCTCTGGGAAGGAAGCTCTGAAGCCATTCTCTCTTCTCCAGTGGCTGAGAGGCTGCTGCTTCTTACTGTGATTGTAGCTGTTGATTTTCAAGGCTACCATGGAACTGGGGAGAGGGAGATGGAAATAGGGCAAGTAAAACACCAACAAAGCTCACTGTTCTTAGATTCAGCCACTTTTCTTGAATAAATGCTCTTCAAATTGATGCAAACCTTTAGTTCATTTTCAGAGCTCTGAAAAGTTGATTTTGACAATTTCTGCCAACTTTCTCACTACTCCCTTGGAGGAGCAGTTTTCTGAAGGTTCTTACCATTCCCACAATGTCACTCTCATTTACTCTTGAATCCATGCCAATTACCTTTGTCCTCAGCACTCCACTAAAACTGCATTTGCCAAGAGTACCACTGGCTTCCACATTGATAAATCCAGTTCTCATCTTTTTTTTTTTTTTTTACTGACTAGTAGCATTTCACAGTTTTTCCTTCTGGAAACACATTATTCACATTCTCCTGCTTTTAAATTCATTATTGTGTTTTGTTTTGTTTTTCTACTTCACTGTTTACTCCTCCAACTCTTTTGGTAACTATTTTTCACCTTTCCAACCTCTAAATTCCCTAGGGCTTAGTCCTTGGATTTCTTGTCTATCCACACTCACTTTCTTAGTGATAGCCAGTTTTATGACTTCCAATACCATCTACATGCTTACAACTACCCAATTTATATCTCCAACCTAGACATCTCCCCTCAATTAGATACTTGATACTTATACATCTACCTGCCTACTTGACATGCCCACAAGGATATCTCATCAGCAATTCATACTTAACGTATGTCCAAAACCTAACTCTTGATTTCCCCCTTCACCCTGCTTGTTCCTCCCACAGTCTTCCTCACTTCAGTGAATGTCAACTCTATTCTCTAGTTACTTAGACAAAAAAACTGGAAATATCCTTAATTGATTCCTGTCTTTCTTTTGTACTGTATTCAATCAGTTAGCAAATTATGTTAGCTTTACCTTCAAGATTTATTCAGAACCCTGTCATTCTTACCATCATTGCCACTTCCCTGGCTCAAGCCCACTATCTTTTGCGTTGACTTTTGCAATAACCCCCTAACGAATCCCCTAGCCTATGCCTTTACTTTCTCCCTCTAGAGTCTATTCTCAATAAAATAGCCAGAGCAATGCTTTAAAAATCATATCAAGTTTCTGTCCCAAACGTTTCCATCCCTCTCAGAGTAAAAGCCAAACTTCTTGAAATAGTCTACAACAACTCCCTCTCCACACTCTGCTCTAGCCATACCTGCCTCCTTTACTGATTTTGAAACATAGCAGGCATACTTCAGTTTTACAACTTTTGAACTTGCTGTTTCCCTTGCCTGGAACTCTTGCCCAAGATATCTGCATGGCTATTTCAGGTCTTAGTTTAATATCACCTTATCAGGAAGGTTTCCCGTGGCCACTCTTTAGAAAATGACCCTCCCCTCCCTTTTCCAGGCATTCCTTATCCTTTTCCCCTACTTTTCCTTATTGTTCTTGTCACCATCTAAAATACTACAGTTTTGTTTAGATTTTTATTTACCAGGCTCCCCAGTATAAAATGGAAGCTCCTGGAGGGTGAAGATTCTATTTTGCTTACTGCTTTAGAGTCGTTTAGAACAACAGTTAGCTCATAGTGTAGACTTAATATTTGTCATAAAGCTAGCTTTAAAAACATGTCTGCAGGAAACTTGGGTTATAGAAAATAAAACCTCATACCCTGCACTAATCTACGCCAGTCAGCCCCTTTCTCTTCAGCTTGCCAGGCAACAGAACTTTATCCATGTGCACAGGCTAGCCCTTGATTTCAGCTAAGAGCAGATGCCCAAACTCTGTACTGACCAGTCTCTGTGATGAAGATGTATTTAGATAGATTCCAGATAGTACTGTTTAGTACACATAGATAGTAAGAAAGAAGCCACAACTAGAACTTGGGGCACTTGGTTGAGCTGCACAGGGCCTGGATTACTGCTGGCAAGGTATTCTCACCCACATCTCTCATGCATGAACTATGGACTGAACAGGAACCTGGCTTGCCCTGCTGTATAAAGATATTTATCTGTTGTTACAATTAGCTCATATTAATTCATGTAAAAGCATGCAGAATTTTTATGATCTTATAAAGCATTTAAGAATGATACAATTTTGTGGATATTTATATCCATCCATGCACATATTTGTTCCTTTTAATACTTTGACACTAATTTCCTACTTTTGAATAACACCTTAAAACAGTTTTTTTCATTAAGTCATGTTTTTTAGAAAATTTTGAAAATCAAATAAAATCAAATACAATTTTGAAAATCAAATAAAAGTAACTCATTTTGTTATTCAAGTGAGATTACCATCAGCATTTCATAATTCTTTATGTTCTTTTGTCTATCCAAAGGATTTATTCTTTCACATAATCTAACTATATTGACCCTATTATTTTTCATAAATGAAAGTTACATTTTTAAAGTACCCATAAGTAGCCACAATAATTTGGGGGGACTTAAAGATGGACTAGCCCACACTTAGCCTACCATTCTTTTTGAAGGAATCTGAAGTAAGCACACTGTTTTTCCAGAGACCATCTCTCCAGGGCAGCTATTTAAGCTAAAGGGACCAATAACTACACTGAAATCTGTTCTGTACAGTCTTATAAAAGGGAACCAGGTTTGCCATTAAAAATTATAATGACATTAGCCTTATGCATCCTGGAGTTAGAGCCCATGGACTGACCTTTCCCATTTCTTACTCATACCTACCTGTAGGTGTGGTTTTGCTGGGATGGGGTTTACCTCTTCAAGGTGAGTTACGAAGGGGTTCTCCTGATGCCATAAGTAGAATTACCACTTTGATTTAATTACAGGTTGTCTTCAATGAGCTGGTTGTTGTTAAAGTGATTTTGTCTCTGTCATTCCTCCTGAAAGTTTGTGATTAGTTTGGTTATTCCTTAGAATATAAATAGTCTCCTTCTGGATTCTAATTAAGTTACCAGTACCTAAGCAAAATAGCCATTAAGAGCTATGGAAATGTAATTGCTCCACCAACTGGTCAGCTATAATATTTTAGTAAAGGAATTAAAATGAAAAAAACATTGTTTGCCTATGGGAGAATTTGTTAAATTACATGTAAAAATAGGTACAGGCCTTAAAAAATAAGTTATTTTTGGAAACCCATAATTGTGAAATCAATTGCTTTTTTTTTTTTTTTGGCTTTATGTTGATGTATTTTTAAAAATTTATTTTCTTTTCCAAATTATAGTCAAAATTCCTATATATTTATTAAATCCATATTCTTGTTCCTTGTGTGAGCTATTGACTGAGGTGGGTTTAAAGTAGGACCTTTCCCATGGGTATTTAATATTACAAGGGAACCCTTAATTAACCCCAAAGCATACCTAATTAAGTCATTGAGAAAGCACCCAAAAAATGCCACCAAACTCTGATAATAAATGTGCAGACTCCACAGATATTGTTCAGTGCCAAAGTCCTTGGCCTACAATTTAAAATAAAGAATATAGCTGGTGATTGTCTTTTTATCTTTTACCCCAACATTTTAAGTCACCAAACCCTCTTATGTGAAAATAAAACAGTCCATAATGCTTTTGCCTCTTTGAGCTCTTCCCAAGACTGACTGCTCTCAGCACTGTGAAAATCCCCTAAAACAAATGAGGTCATCAAAGATCACTGGACTGCGCGCTAGGCAGGAGCCTGGGTGTCTAGTTGCTCTCTTGCCAATACCTTCCTGTGTGGACTCAGGATCCCATTTCACTTTTCTGGGTCTGAGTGTTGTTATCCATAACTTGAGGCCCTATTCAAGATTACCCTGCTTCCAGCACTAAACAGTCTATGACTTTAACTTGTCCACGAGTTACAATTACACTTATGAATGGCAAAGCATTCAATTCTTCATGAAGCATGGATGTTTTAGAGCCTTGTGTCTAGTCTTGATTATAAAATAATTTATGCTAAAGTATCATAGTAACATAAGAAATTATTAGAGATTTGTATGTGTGTATGTGGTGAGAAACAAGTACACACACACACACACACACACACACACACACACACACTGTCCTTCTCGCCTCAATTCACTTACCACAATGCTGCTGGTGGACTACAGTGTTACGTTTTGGAAAGTTCTCAGAATATTCAAGGCCTAGCTAAAGGGACGAAAGGGAATTTAGAAAGTCATCTATCCCCACACTTCTGGAAAGTATGGAGGTTAAACCATCTTGGAAAGATTTGTGTTATCTGATTCCTTCATCTAGTCATTCGTGACATACTTATTGAGCACTTACTAAGTGCCAGCCTCTGTGCAATGGCCAATATCCTCAAAGAAAGAGGGGGGACAGATGAGGAAGAGGAGAGTTCCGTAGGACAGGGTGACAGGGATAGGACAAGTTATTTCAGACTTCATCCACTAAAATTCTGATGTTTTAAATGCAATGACTTGAAAGGATAAGTCCGTTAAAAAAAATCATCATGAGAATGCCTTTTGAAAATTTTTAGTTGCAAGAGGGTGTGTTGGTGAATGGGGAGGTGGTAGTAATGTTTAAAGGTATCCAGGATGCCATGATATTTGGAACACAGAAAAATGTTACTTAAATGCAAAGCACTAAGTAAATTGCTATGACTGCAGAGTGAGAGTGGAAGCAGTCACTAAAGGAGAAGAATAAACCTGGATAAACCCCAAGTCAGAATAAACATAAGTGCTAAAACACAAGGCAATTGCCTTATGCCTGAAAAATGTTATTTCCTAACAATGGGGTGTCTTAGCAGAGAGAATGCACAAAGGCTCAAGGCCCCTGACCTCCTATTCTTTGGTTACCCAACTTATTGTCCACAGCTCACGAGTTCTGCCTCTTTCCACCCACACGATCCCTCAAACCCTCTCGTACTCTCAGTGTGCCGGCCTGACTCATCCCCACCTCATTTTTCTTTCAAGCCTCCCTATACAATACACTCTTGCCACTACTTCAGGGAACCGTTTAGCACGCATGATTCAGCTGTTTCCGTTTTTCACGTTTACCTTTCACCACCCGAGGACCATCGCGGGCCTCTTTTCTGCAGCTGCTGAGCTGGGTGAATTCCAGGGCTGCCGGGAGAATGGCAGCTCTTTCTCTCTTGCTGGATTCTGGGGCATTCTGGGGCCAGAGGACATAGCTTGCCTCTCCTCTGTGCTTTTCCACAGGGTCAGATGTGAAATAGCCACATTTCAGGAACTGCTTTTGTAGAAATAGGCACTGAGAGAGGCATGGAACCCGTTGCCCAAGAGGCCAGGACTTCTCAAAAGATAGAGGGGTTGTAAGCATCATTACCATCTCTTCGCTCTTAGCCCACCTTGCCCAGCCAGTGACATGCTTATGCTGCCAGGTGTGACTGTCATTTTTATCTAAGCTTTGTCCTTTAAAGTAGCCGTCTTAGGTGGTTATACAAGTATTCTCATGATGCTAGAGATGTTTTTGAAATTCCTCTTTTACAATTCTGAGAACAAGTTTATATTATCAAGAAAATCAGAATCAGTTTACAGCTGTGCCCCTTTCTAAAACAAGTTCAACTCAATGAGGCTGGCCTCTGCATGAATTTCTTATTTCGGAAATCAAATCTATCTTGTCTGAAGATACTCAAAAGAAAGTGTTGTAGGCTTTGAATACCATTCCAACAAAGGGCTTCCAAAATGTTGCCACGAATTGTAGCACTTAGGTCTCCCAGGGATACCATTTTGATTTATTTGGGTGGATTAAGTCTGGAATATTTATTTTAAGAAAATCAAGCAAATCACAATATTTGGCTTCCTGGTACAAAGTCTGTTATCTCCCAGGAGGGTCACAAGTCTTGGCAAAACCTCCTAGTGTCTCATTGTTCCAGAATTCCATTCACAGAAACTTGATCTCCAAGTAAAATGACAGTTTATTTCTATTCAACTTGGTTCATTTCCAATTTGCTTAGGAACTTGACCTTTGAGCTTTTGCAACCTGAACTAAACATTCATCTGGAAAATTTCTGCTAGGTACTATGAGAGATATGCAAATGAAGCTGGACATTTTCCTTTCCTCTTTTTGATGCTTGGTGAACTCCTACTAACCCTTCAAGACCCAGTTCCAATGTCACCTCCTTTATAATTTTTCATATTATATAGGAAAAAATCACAGAAATATCTTAAACAGATAGACTTATGTATGATTAATGTGGCAGTGATTATGGAAAACTATATTCTGGTACCATGGAAGAAGTTAAATGTTGATTTCCTCTACCTCAAAACTGGCATTTTCTACCAATGTACAATGGAACAAAAGGCATCATTTCCAGAAGGCATAATATTATACACGGGCTTCATAAAGCCAGGTGATGTTTCTTAAATACATTACAAACTACCATGAACTGTAAAATAACATTGTTTTTGTTCAGTAGCCAGAATAACTGGAAAATTTCAAAATAACAGCAGTTGGCTGATGAATGACAAAAAATTATCTCAACAATTATTTTTCCCAACATTATGTTATTAAAATTTCCAAACATAAAGTTCAAAGAATTGTACAATGGACACTGATTTACTCACTATTAGGTTATACTGTTTACATAATTATACACTTTCCTTATCACTTATCAACTACTCATTCTTCTATCCATTTTACTTTTTTCTGAAGTAAACTGCAGGCATCAGTATACTTACCTTTAAATAGTTCAGCATGAATTCATTAGTTGAAGCTCAATATTTATTTGTATTTTTGAAGTAAAATTTATACACAGTGAAATGCACAAAAAAGTGTGCATACACTGAGTTTTAACAAATGCTTACACATGGTAACCCAAACACGTATCAAGACAGAGAACATTATCCTTACCCCAGAAAGTTCCATCATGTTCTTTCCTAGTTCATCTCATCTCCAATTCCCATAGTTAGTTTTCAACAATGAATTTTTTAAAAATTTAATATAACTTTTATAACTTTCTATATTCACCTCCTCTTCTAATAAAGTACCTAAACTATTTGCCATGAAATATGATGTGGCATGCTTAGGATCTATTAAAATATGAGATTCAATTTTACTTTTTTGCTGTTGTATGTCAAGGAAGAATAAGATTGGTTTAGTTAATGTTATATTCCTTGCAAAATTACCAAGTAAAATATGCTGTTCCTATACTGCACCTTGACTATAGATTTTTATTTGTAAAAATGATTCACCACGGGTTCTTTTTAAAAAATAAATGTTGTATATTATTTAAGATATACAACATAATGTTATGTATGCGGTACCTATAGACAGTATGAACACTGAGGAACGCTTAGCTCTGACTTCTAAGACATCTTCCAGTGAGCTTTGTGTTTGCCCTCTTCCTGAAGGACAAAATCACCAAAGCTGGCCAGGCATCGTGGCACACCCCTGTAGTCCCAGCCACATGGGAGGCTGAGGCGGGAGGATGGCTTAAGTCCAAAAGTTTGAAACCAGCCTGTGCAACATAATGAGACTTCATCCCTTAAAACACGCTTACACTATCACCAAAAAAAGCCCAGGAACTCTGGTCCCTCTTGCTGCTCTCAGAGGAATAGGGTGACCTGGCCATCTAGCCAGAGAGCAGGATAGATAAACAAAGGAGCTGAAACTGTCTAGCAGTGCTTTGCACTCTATAATCCTGGGATTCAGTAGCAGGAAACTGCTGGGGGTATGTGGGGACAGGGAAGCGGGATTGGCAGTAGTGGGAATCTACCTGAGGAAGGGGGGCTCACCTCATCAACAAGGGTACCTGCATAATGAACATTTGTATACCTAACCCTGAATTGTACCCTGCATCTTTATAATAAAAAAAAAATACTGGGATGGTTTACCTTTATGACCATAGAAAATATTGCTTAGAATGAGCAAAATGTAGAATTCTGTTATACCACTACTTTTTGTAACTTTGCTTTAATACATACGCCAGTTCTAAAGGTTATAACCAATTTCTAACTGAGCTTTGAATTGTTTGCCTTTGTAACCATTGTAGCCAATGTCCTATACATAAACATGCATAGAAAATGTTTGTATGTGCAAGGGGGAGGCAAAAAAAAACCCAAACAAAACAGAATTACCTTTTTGGAGGGCCTGCCCCTTGTAGTACACTCAGAATCTGTTCCTTCAGATCAAACAGTCAACCAACGTTTTTATTTGGACATTTTGAGAAGGTTATGTCATGATTTGTAAAAGAACCAACCTGAGCTGTGGCAAACCCGTGATTGGTTCTTTCACCATGACAAAGCACCTGCCCACAGTGTGCTGAGTGTTCAGCAGCACTTTTTGACCAAAGTGACAAGACCCCACGTCCCACCCTCCCTATTCACCAGATCTCACCGAGAGCAACTTTTTTGTTTGTTTCCCAAGATGAAAAGAAAATCTCAAAGGGAGACATTTTGCGGATGTGGAAAAGGTGAAACAAAAAATGGCAGAAGTGCTAAAAGGCACCCAAATTGATAAGTTCAAAAATTGCTTTGAGCAGTGGGAAAAGTGTCTCAATAGGAGTATTGCATCAAACAGAGAGTACTTTGAAGGCGACTGAAGTTTAAACATGTAAAAATAAATACACAATTTTTTATAAATAAACTCCAGGGTTTTTGAGTTCCCCTTGTACAATATTGTAATTTTTCAAGGAACTTACTTTTTAAATATTGTATTTTAAAGATGTAGGGTACAATTCAGGGTTAGGTATACAAATGTTCATTATTTAGGTACCCTTGTTGATGAGGTACGCCCTCCACTCCCCTGGCAGACTCCCACTACTGTGAAACCCATCTCCCCCCACCCCCAGAAGTTTCCTGCTACAGCCAATCCTTTTCTTATAGTATTATGACAGTTGTTCAAGGTCTGCTTATGAGTGGGAGCATGTGATACTCAGTGCTTTTATTTCTGCAATAGATCACTCAGTATTACAGACCCTAAGACCATCCAAATTGCTGTGAAGTTCATAATTTTGTCCTTCTTTATGGTTGAGTGTTCCAACGTGTAGTATATGTACCATAGTTTTTTTATTCAGTCCCCTTTCGATGGGCAGTGTGGTTGGTTCATGTTTTTGCTATTGTGAACAATGCTGCAATAAGCATATGTGTGCAGGTATCTTTTTCATAGAGTGATTTGAGTTTCTCTGGGTATAGTCCCAGTAGGGGGATTGCGTGGTTGTATGGAAGGTCGAATTTTAGATCTTTTAGGAATCTCCAAACTGTTTTCCACAGAGGCTGTTTTAGTTTACATGCCCCCAACAGTGTAGAAGTGTTCCCTTTTCACTGCATCCTCTCCAGCATCTGTTCTTTTTTTGAGTTATTGATGATAGCCATCCTGATTGGAGTTAGGTGGTATCTCAGTGTGGTTTTAATTTGCATTTCTTTGATGACTAGTGAGGCTGAGCATTTTTTCATGCATCTGTTGGCTGCTTGTATGTCTTCTTTTGAGAACTTTCTCTCCATATCTTTTGCCCACTTTGTAATGGGTCTGTCTGTTTTTTTCTTTTCAGCACATTTGAGTTCCTTGTAGATCCTAGATGTTAGGCCTTTGTCAGACATACAGTTGGCAAATATTTTTTCCCCGTATGTGGGCTGTCTCCCGCTCTCTTGATAACTTCTTTGGCTTTGCAGAAGCTTGTCAGTTTGATGAGGTCCCACTTGTCTATCTTATCTCTTATGGCATGGGCACTTGGGGTTTTGATCAGGAATTGGTTGTCAGTTCCAATTTCCATAAGGGTGTCTCCTGCATTTTCTTATAGTTTGAGGTTTTATATTTAGGTCTTTGATCCATTTAGAGTTGATTTTTGTGTGTGGCGATAGGTAGGTATCTTGTTTTAATCTTCTACACGTGGTCATTCAATTCTCCAGCACCATTTACCTCTTCCCAGTGACTGGTAGTTGAGGCTTTGTTGAAGATGAGTTGGTTGAGAAATTGAGGCTTGCTTCTGTTCCATTGGTCTGTATGTCTGGTCCTGTACCAACACTAGGTTGTTTTAATTACTGTAGCTTTATAATAAAGTTTAAAGTCGGGGAGTGTGATACCTCCTGTTTTGTTTTGTTTTTTTCCTGAGAATTGTTTTGGCTACTCATGGTTGTTTATGTTTCCATATGAATTCCTGTATTGTCATTTCCAGGTCTGAGAAGAATGCTGCTGGTGATTTAATGAGTATTGTATTAAATCTGTAGATTGCCTTGAATAGGATGGACACCTTAACAATGTTGATTCTTCCAATCCATGAGCATGGAATATTTTTCCATTTGTTTGTGTCTTCTTTGATTTCTTTGGGCAGTGTTTTGTAGTTTTTGGTGTAGAGGTCTTTCATATCTCTGGTTAGGAAGATGCCAAGGTATTTCTTTTGTGTGTGTGTGTGTGGCTATTATGAATGGGATTGTGCTTTTTATTGGGGTTTCTGTTTGTTTATTGTTGGTGTATAAAAATGTGACTGTCTTTTGCACATTTATTTTATACCCTGAGTCTTTGCCAAATTCCTTTATCAGTTCAAGGAGATTTTTGACTGATTCTCTTGGGTTTTCTAGGTATAGAATCATGTTATTTGTAAAGAGAGATAACTTGACTTCCTCTTTTCCTACTTGAATACCCGATCTCCTTCTCTTGTCTGATTGCTCTAGTTAGTACTTCCAATACTATGTTGAACAGGAGAGGTGACAGTGGGTATCCTTGTCTTGTTCCGGTTTTCAGGGAAAGGTTCCAATTTCTGTCTGTTTACCAGTATGCTGGCTCTGGGTTTCTCATAGATAGCTCTTACTATTTTGAGGTATGTTCCATCTAGGCCTAGATGTTTGAGGGTTTTTATCAAGAGGGGTGCTGGATTTTATCAAAAGGTTTTTTTGCATCTAATGATGTAATCATGTGGTTTTTGTTTTTACATCTGTTGTTGTATTTAATTACGTTGTTTATGGTCTTGTGAATGTTGAACCAGCCCTGCATCCCAGGGATGAAACCTACTTGGTAGTGGATGATTTTTGAGATGTGTTGTTGAATCTGGTTTGCTAGGATCTTGTTGAGAATTTTAGTATCTATGTTCATCAAGGATATTGGCTCTCTTCATTTGTTGGATCTTTCCCTGGTTTGGGTACCAATGTGATGTTAGCATCATAAAATGATTTGGGGAGAGTTCCATCTTTCTCAGTTTCCTAGAGTACTTTCAATAGGGTTGGTCTCAGCTCCTTTTTTTTAACTTTTAATTTTTTTTATTTTAAAGATGTGCGGTACAATTCAGACTTAGGAATATAAATGTTCATTATGCAGGTACCCTTGTTGATGAGGTGTGCCCCTCTTTCCCCAGGCAGATTCCCACTACTGCCAATCCTGCTTCCCCGCCCCGCTGCGGGCAGTTTCCCGCTACTGGCAATTCTTTTCTTATAGTATTATGATACCTGTTCAAGGTCTGCTTATGAGTGAGAACATGTGATACTCAGTTCTTTGTTTTTGTGAAAGATCACTCAGTATTATAGACTCTAAGTCCTTCCAGGTTGCTGTGAAGTTCATGATTTTGTTCTTTATGACTGCATAATATTCCATTGTATATATGTACCACTTTTTAAATCCAGTCCTCTTATGATGGGCAGCATGTCTGGTTCCATGTTCTTGCTACTGTTAACAATGATGCGATAAACATAAATGTGCAGGTATCTTTTTTATAGAGTGATTTGAGTTCTTCTGGATATATTCCCAGTAGGGGGATTGCAGGGTCGGATGAAAAGTCAATTTTTAGATCTTTTAGGAATCTCCACACTGTTTTCCACAGAGGCTGTGCTAGTTTACACTCCACCAACAGTGGAAGTGTTTCCTTTTTGCCGCATCCTCTCCAGCATCTGTTGTTTTTTGAGTTATTGATGACAACCATCCTGACTGGTGATAGGTAGTATCTCAGTGTAGTTTTAATTTGCATTTCTTTGATGACTAGTGAGGCTGAGCACTTTTTCATGTATTTGTTGGCTGCTTATATTTCTTCTTCTGAGAAGTGTCCATTCATATCTTTAGCCCATTTTGTAGTGGGGCTGTTTTTTTTTTTTCTTTTCAGTACATTTGTATGCCTTGTAGATCCTAGATGTTAGGCCTTTGTCAGACATACAGTTGGCAAATATTTTTTCCCAGTTTGGCAGTCTGTGGGCTCTCTCTCCACTCTCTTGATGGTTTCTTTCACTTTGCAGAAGCTTGTCAATTTGATGAGGTCCCACTTGTCTATCTTATCTGGGCATTCGGGGTTTTGATCAGGAATTGTTTGCATTTCCATAAGGGTGTCTCCTGCATTTTCTCAGGTTCTTATAATTTGAGGTTTTATATTTAGGTCTTTGATCCATTTAGAGTTGATTTTTATGTGTGGTGGTAGGTAGAGATCTTGTTTTAATCTCTGCATGTATCTCTGCATGTCAGTTTTCCCAGCACCATTTTACTGAATAGGTTCTCCTCTCCCCAGTTATTGATGGTAGAGGCTTTATTGAAGATGAGTTAGTTGAAAAATCTGCTCCTCCTTGTATGTTATGTAGAATTCTGCTAGAAAGCCATCTGGTCCAGGCCTTTTTTTTTTTTTTTTTTTTTTTTTGCAGGTAGTTTTCTTATGACATAGTCAATTTCCTGGACTTTTATTGATCTACTTAGGGTCTTGATTTCTTCTTGTTTCAACCTGGGGTGGTTGTGTGATGTTAGAAATTCCTCCATTTCATTTACGTTTTTAAGTTTGTTTCTATACAAGTGTACATAGTAGTCTCTGATAATCTTTTGTATTTCTTCAGGGTCAGTTGTGACTTGATCTTTTGCATTTCCGATTGTATTTATTTGGGTTTTTTCTCTCTTTTTCTTAGTCAGTTAGGTAGGGGTCCATCAATCTTGCTTATCCTTTCAAAGAACAAGCTATTTGTCTCATTGACTTTTTTTTTTCTTTTGGTCTTCTATATCCTGAATTTGGGCTTTTATTTTGGTGATCTGGATTCTTATATTGAATTTAGGGTTTGGCGGTCTTGCTTTTCCAGCTAGGGAACTTACTTTTAATTTGTGAATTGGTTAGCAAGTTCATTAATGTACCAATGATATCTACTTTTTATAGATGAGAGACTTGAGAACAAAGATGCTATTCGAAGTCATCAAACTCCCAAGTTGGATGAATTCAGAAAGACACCCCCTTTGATTTTGATTTCTCATATAGTCTCTGCCTATTGAAAATTCAACAGTTCTGCTCTACCTTAAGAAAACTTTTGGAAATGAACTCTTCCTTTCATTTAATATTTGGCAAAAGGATCTGATAGAAAATATTATGCAGAGTTCAAGTTTCAATTCTACTTCCTCACCAGCCTTCTCTTAGCCTCACCCTCTCCAACCCAGCACCCTCACAGCAACAGTAACAACCAAAACATGCAAGCTTCTCCTATTATTTTTTTTAATCTTTTCTGGATTTCAGACTTCCTTAACAAATAAATGAAAGGCACTCACAATTATCCAAATTCAAGCCCAAAGTTCTGGATTAGAAGGCCCCTTTGCAGTACGGGGCTTAGGGAGGCAACTGTACTTCGGCTGACGGCAGCAGTTGGCTCACTGCCTTCCATGTGGAAAGTGCTGGATGCACCTAAGAAAAAAGGGTGAAGGGGTGAATGAAGTACAGAGGGCACTAAACAAAAGGAAGAAAGACAATCTCTACTCTCAGAGGGCTTCCAATCCATTTAGAGAGTTAGAAGACACTAATTGAACAGCTGAAGGATACTTATACAGAACAGCTTTTCACCATTTATAAACTAATTAGTACAACCTTGTTCAGAAAGGCCAAAGAGCAATACCACAGTCAGATGAAGCCAATCATGAAAGATTGTCTAGGGAAAGGCAGTTTTGAGTTAGGTTTGAAGGTAGAAAATTATAGTAACGGGCGATAAGAAAATAAAAAGAAATAGGAGTACAATTTTTTGGCCTTGGGAAGAACAGATTTGCTTATTAAAGCCAAAGTTTTGTTAAGGAATAAGAAAAAAGTGAGGGTGGCGAGATGAGAGACTGAAAGAAAAAGGGATATGTCTTGATGAATCTTGAATATGCCTCTGTAAGCTCACAAGTTGGGAAGAATCATGTGAAAAAATTGTTTGAAGAAAGTTAAAATTGCTACTTGGTTGGTTATCATGAGTTAGGCAAACCTGGGACTGAAAAACCAGCCTCTGGCCTTTGGGATAACGTTGTTTTCAGAGTTCAAGTCCAGAGCAGTGGAGGTGGGAATGGAAAAGGGCTTCCATTTTCACCTCTTGTCATTCAGTATAGATAGCAAAGGCCAAGTCATACTTAAGCCAGACTTTAAAATAACCTCTGACATCCAGTTTCTATCACTTCAAAACCTCAAGTCGCCAGGGATGGGTATGTGTTCCTTTCTGATCACCAGATTGTTCTCATACTCAACAAAAAAGGACTTGCACAGACTTGGGTCTGACCCTCACCAATCTATTTTCATCTTCTATGAGAAGTGAACAGGAGATTTTCTTCCAACTTGTTCAAGTTCCTTTTGGATTTCTCTGTTTCTGGATCAAGATTTTTTAAACTGTCATTTTACAACTATTTTCTCAAATAATGTTAGATTGTAACATGCTGAAACTCAATAAAATTTAAAGTCATTTTAAAATGTGACTACATGACCCTAGCATAAGGGCAGGATCTGCAGTCTCTGGGCACTGCTAGAGGAGAGAAGGAAGGAGAGGGGTAGGAGCAGGTCCACCACCAGAGGGAGACAGGGCCTCCTAGAAGCCCAAACTTCACCTGCCTACTTATGTGGTAAATCCTCACTTGTACACTCAAATATATAATAAATAAATTATAATAAAATGTGGTTATATGAATGGTTACTTAAGCTTAGGTGATCAAGAATGCTTGGGGTTACCTGAAGATTGATTTATTCCAACTGACACATGTCTAGGCCTTTGCTCATAGGTTTGTAGGAATTTTTAGTTCTAGTGGTGTCAACCAACTAGAATCTGAATCCTGGCTGCACAACCTACTGGCCATGTGATCTTTACTTAACCTCTCAAACCCTCAATTTCTTTATCAGTAAAATAAAGAATGATAATAATACATACCTCGTAGAGCAGTAGTTCTTTGCATGTGGCCCCCAGACCAATAACACTCTATCTATCTATCATCTGGGAACTTGTTAGAAATGCACATTCTCGGAAATGGAGGACTTTCTGACATCACACAACCAACCTAGGTTGGAACAAGAAGAAATTGAGACCCTAAGTAGACCAATAACAATCAAGGAAATCGACTACATAATAAGAAAACTTCCTACCAAAAAAAGCCCTGGTCCAGATGGCTTTCCAGCAGAATTCTACAAGACATTTAAGGAGGAGCTGATACCAATCCTACTGAAGGTATTCCAGGCGATTGAAAAAGATGGAACTCTCCCCAAATCATTTTACGAAGCCAACATCACATTGATACCCAAGTCAGGTAAAGATCCAACAAAGAAAGAGAACTACAGGCCAATATCTTTGATGAACATAGATGCTAAAATTCTCAGCAAGATCCTAGCAAACCGGATTCAGCAATACATCTCAAAAATCATCCACCATGACCAAGTAGGCTTCATTCCTGGGATGCAAGGCTGGTTCAACATTCGTAAAACCATAAATGTAATTAAATTTATCAACAGATGCCAAAACAAAAACCACATGATCATATCATTAGATGCAGAAAAAGCTTTTGATAAAATCCAGCACCTCTTCTTGATAAAAACCCTTGAACATCTAGGCATACGGGGAACATACCTCAAAATAGTAAAAGCCATTTACAAGAAACCCACAGCCAGCATACTCCTAAATGGACAAAAATTGGAACCAATTCCCCTGAAAACTGGAACTAGACAAGGATGCCCACTCTCACCCCTCCTGTTCAACATAGTATTGGAAGTCCTGGCTAGAGCAATCAGAGAAGAGGAGGCAATCAGGGGTATCCAAATAGGAAAAGAGGAAGTCAAGTTATCTCTCTTTGCAGATGATATGATTGTGTACCTTGAAAACCCAAGAGAATCTGTCAAAAGCCTCCTTACATTGATAAAGGCCTTTGGCAAAGTCTCAGGATACAAAATAAATGTACAAAAGACTATGCATTTCTCTACACCAATAATAAACAAACAGAAACCCAAATAAAAAACACAATTCCATTCACAATAGCCACAAAAAAAATGAAATACCTTGGCATCTTCCTAACCAGAGACGTGAAAGACCTTTACAATGAAAATTATAAAACACTGATCAAAGATGACACAAACAAGTGGAAAAATATCCTATGCTCATGGATTGGAAGAATCAACATTGTGAAGATGTCCATCTTACCTAAGGCAATCTACAAATTCAATGCAATACCCATCAAATGACCAGCAACATTCTTCTCAGACCTGGAAAAAACAATATAGGAATTCATATGGAAACACAAATGTCCAAGAATAGCCAGAACAATCCTCAGCAAAAAAAAACAAAGCAGGTGGTATCACATTACCAGACTTCAAACTTTATTACAAAGCTACAATCATCAAAACAGCTTGGTATTGGTACAGGAACAGGCATATTGATCAATGGAATAGAATTGAGATTCCAGAAGCAAAACCTCAATTTCTCAACCAACTCATCTTCGAAAAAGCCCCCACCACCTACCACTGGGAAGAGGAGAACCTATTCAGTAAATGGTGCTGGGAAAACTGGCTGACCATATGCAGAAGATTGAAACAGGACACCTATCTATCCCCATGCACATAGGTTAACTCCAAATGGATCAGAGACCTAAATGTAAAACCTCAAACCATAAGAACCTTAGAAAAGGAAGGAAATACCCTCATGGAAATCGGAACTGGCATCCAATTTCTGAACAAAACCCGAAACCCACAGGTCATAAGAGAGAAGATAGACAAGTGGGACCTTATTAAACTGACAAACTTCTGCAAAACCAGAGAAACCATCAAGAGAGCAGGGAGACAGCCTACAGACTGGGAAAAAGTATTTGCCAACTCTAGGTCTCACAAAGGCTTAACATCCTGGATCTACAAGGAACTAAAATGTGCTGAAAAGAAAAAAACAAACAACCCCATTATCAAATGGGCAAAAGATATGAACAGACACTTCACAAAGAAGATATCCGAGCAGCCAACAGACACATGAAGAATTGCTCAACCTCACTAATCATCAGGAAGATGCAAATCAAAACCACACTGAGATACCACCTAACTCCAGTCAGAATGGCAATTATCAACAACTCAAAAAATAACAGCTGCTGGAGAGGGTGTGGTGAAAAGGGAACACTTCTACACTGTTGGTGGGAGTGTAAACTAGTGCAACCTCTGTGGAAAGCAGTGTGGCGATTCCCAAAAACTCTAAAAATTGACCTTCCATATGACCCCGCGATCCCCCTATTGGGAATATACCCTGAAGACCTCAAATCACTCTATAAAAAAGATACCTGCACACGTATGTTTATCGCAGTGTTATTCACAATAGCAAGAACCTGGAAACAACTGTGCTGCCCATCAAAAGAGGACTGGATTAAAAAAATATGGTACATATACACAATGAAATACTACGCAGCCATAAAAAAGAACAAAACCATGAATTTTGCAGCAACCTGGATGGAACTAGAGTCTATAATACTGAGTGACCTCTCATAGAAACAAAGATCCAAGTATCACATGTTCTCACTCATATAATGGACCTTGAACATCCAATGTAATACTATAAGAAAATGACTGACGGTACTGGGAAACTGTCTGGGGATGGGGAAACACCTCTTATCAACAGGATGATAGGTATTTGTAATGAAATTGTACACCTAATGAATGAAACGTAATTGTACACCTAACCTTTAACTGTACCCCACAAAATCATAATGAAACATAATTGTACACCTAACCTTTAACTGTACCCCACAAAATCATAATGAAACATAATTGTACACCTAACCTTTAACTGTACCCCACAAAATCATAATAAAAAATATTAATTAAAAAAAAAAGAAATGCACATTCTCAGACCCCACACCACACTTACTGAATCAGAATCTCTGAGGGTGGGATCCCACACTCTGTGTTTCAATAGCCCTCTAGGTGATTCTGATGTTTATTAAAACTTGAGAACCACTGTTGAAGAGTAAGCACTATATACTTATGGGTACAGTAATAAGTAAAGGTGATAATACACATAAAGTGTTTGGCACAGGCCTGGAACTAATTAAGTACTCCATGATTGACAGGGATGGTGATAGAAGTATTGGTCATAACCACCTTCACAACAGATTAGGAAGATCTCATGATATTAGGCTACCAAAAAGAACACCCTATTTTCAGAAAAGTGAAAACCTGTCCAGGAACCTCACAGATTATAAAGCAAATGATTGATTGTTTTCAAAAATTGCTCAAACATAAATCTAGCCATAATTCCCACATGAGACACAGTCACATCAACTTATCTTTGTCAATGCTTGAACATAGTTCCCTTGAACACAAGCTAATCAGCAATCCCAGAATACAAGACAAATTAAATCAGTTAGTGTAACTTGTATTGGTGGTTCCAGATGACCACTCTATCCCTGATTTTCTCTAACTATTAAAGTCAATTTGGAATGCTTATTGTGTTTAGGACTTGGAGAAAGCATGATTTGCCTGTTTATTTGCATGATAGTATATAAAACTTCGTTTCTCTCCTTTTTTTCAATAAAACTTCCATTGGCCCATTGCAACCAGCATTCCTGCAGTAGAGATGGAAGGCAACCCAGTAAATAAGTTACTTAGAAGAGAGATTTTTTTTATCTGATTCCTGGGTGAAGGATTAAGACAACAGAATATAGACAAAGTAACAAACTCAACCATCCATGACTCTTTTGTAAGTGGTTTTGAGCATATATGATGCTTGAGGCCTGCTATGGCTGGCAAACAAAACAGCCCCTCATGAGACTGACCAGTGAAGGAGGTAAATGTTAATCATACAGTTATGTAACTCATTTAAAAATTACAATAAATTCTATGAAGAAGTGGTACATGAGTCTGAAGAATGAGATTAGATGCAATTCTTGAGTTAGGGAAGGTTTCTGAGGAAGTAGGTTGGACTTGAGATCTGTGGTAGACAGAATTCCAAGATGGCCCTATGATCTTGGCTCCCTACATAATCTTCTCCAGTATGAGCAGGACCTATGACTTACTTCTAACAAAAGAATATGGCAAAGATGAGGGGAACTCACTCCCATGATTATGATGTAGCATATATGAGACCAAGGAGTTGGCAGTGGGAATGGGGAGATTTCGTCTGAATCTGAGAAAAGTTCAAAAGGTGAAAGAGTTCAAAAGGTAAAATTGACATGATTGTGTGGTGCTTTATAGATGAGGGTATGGGAGACAGAAATATCAAAGATAACTCCTTCGTTTCTGTCTTTGTCATTCTTGGGAATGGAAATTGAAAGATGGTCAGATCTGAGGCAAGGGGTCAAAAGATCATGAGCTTTGCTTGGGCCTGTTGAGTGTGAGGCTATCCAAGAGATGTCAAGTGAGTTGCATGTAGTAGTCCAGAGCTCAGAGAAATGCTCTTAGCAGAAAAGGAGTATTCAGGTGTCTTGTGAGAAACTAAAGCACCAGTGGGCATAAGCTGTCTTGCTCAGGGAGAGAAATAAAGAGAAAAAGAGGTGTCCACTCAAACCTTGTAGAACTCCTTTATTGGCGGTTCCAGATGACCATCTTTACTTAAGGCCTGCTAGAGGAGGTAGAAGCCTAGACAACAAACCAAGAAGGAGCTGCCAGACAAAAAGGGGTAATTTAGCAGCGTGTAGTCACACTTGTCTTGTTGTCCCCCAGGTGTCTCTTTTGGGTGGTACAGGCGTCTTTGACACAAGGATTATTTATACATTCTCCTTCCTTGGAATCTTTGCCTTTTACTTCTGTCCTAACCCAAGCAACTGTAGTCATGTACATGGCACATAGTAGGCACTGGCCAAATATTTTTTGAGTTGAATCATTTCTTTGATATTCAAGAAAAAGTGGAATGAATAGATGTGGAGACTCAATTCCTTCAAGCACATAAACAAATGAGCAGAGTACAGGATACTGTTTCTTTGGACAGAAGGTAAATACACAGCTACGTGACTAAAATAGTTCAAAAGTCATTTCAGTAGTTTCTGTTGCTGAAATATGTTTAATCAAATGTTTAATCTTTCAGAGATTCAGAGAACTGATAACAAAACAGGACTTCTTGGCCCTACGTTGCAATCAGAAGTTAATTATTGTTCATGCCTTGGGTGTTCCTTGTATCTAACTCTTCATGAATGCAAACTCCTAGTAAAAAGGGTGTTAGAGACGATTTGTTTATTTATTTTAAAACTGCACAAAGAATTTGTTACCTTCATAATCAGCCTTTAACCAAAAACAACAGGAATATTTGGACTTGCCCCTAAAAGTACAAGGCTTTGGGTCTTTTGGGGTGAGACCAAATGTTCCTGATGCCTTATCAGTTGCCAGCAGATGATATAACCCAAATAAAGCAACCAAACCCAGACCCCTCAGAAAGTGATGCCAGGGAACAAACTCCCCTTAGAAACACTCTGCACCCTTTAGAGCACTTTTGGCTGAGAACCTCAAAGAATGTACTTGTATTAGTTTCTTAGGGCTGCTGTAACAAATTACCACAACTGCATGGCTTAAACCAACAGAAATTTATTCTCTTACAGTTCTGGAGGCCAGAAGTCCAAAATCAAAGATGAGCAGGGCCATAATCCCTGTGAAGGGTCTAGGTGAGAACCTGCCCCTTGCCTAGCTTCTAGTGGCTCCAAGTGTTCCTTGGCTTGTGGAAGCATAGGGGAGGTGGGTATGCTTTTTTGTCTCTATGCAATACATCAATGTAACCAAAAACTGTTTGTGTCCCCTAAAGGTATCTAAATAAATAAATAGATAGCTAAGAAAAGACACTATGGGGGGCAGGGAGGGGAAGGGAGGTGGGATTAATGGTAGCCAATATCTGTCTGGGGACGGGGAGGGCACACCTCATCAACAAGGGTACCTGCACAATGCATATTTGTATACCTAACCCTTAACTGTACCCTACAATTTTAAAATAAAAAATATGTTAAGAAAAAGAAAAGAAAAGAAACAGACTTTCCAGAATACATTTAAAAATATGTCTAAAGTGACAGGGGACTTGACTCTGGGCTTTCTGAAGAGCCTGCCTGAAAATATGACTTCCTGATGTCAGGTAAGGAGTATTAGGGAGTCCCTTATAGGATAGGATTTGACACCCCCCCAAAGAAACTTGTGACCAAAGATCTCTTCAGGGACTTGGATGCCCAACCTTATTGTCACTCCTTGAGGGTCTCTTAGAAAGAGGCACAAGCTAACTAAGTAAACACACACACCTGGGAAAGATGAAACACTGGTTGACTAACACATCAGTGGAGATTCATTTATTTGATAAATGTATCCCCCCCAAATCACCTGATTTACTACCAAATAGTAATCTATACATTTGAGAGAATCTAATTCATATTATTGCTAATCATTTTCTTTAAAGAGATATAAAATCTAGTCAAGACTAACTCAGCTTATAAATTTTCCATGCTATGAGACCTGCTTTCTTCCTCTTAATCCAGGGTACTGTCTTGCCAAGAATTGGTTCTGACCAGAGAAAGAACCTTGTTGTGGCCTGGAGGGGCGGGAGTGCACCTGTGTCCATGATGCTCAAGAAGCTAAATAACCAACCAGTCTGCCATTGAGCTTATACCAGGAGGCATTGTTGTTTTCCTCCGCAGACCCAACAACAGTACGATGATCTATTATGCTTTTTTTTCTTTTTCAAAATAAGCTGTGGGGTCTCAGGGGAAAGACTGGCTTGATCTTGCTCTTCAGTGACTCATAACCTTTATGGCAACATCACAGACCAGTTAGGAAGCAACAGAGCTCAAAGACTACACATCTTCATTTCTCATCTATTTGCGGAGAAGAAATACAAGTATGTAGATCATTGCTGAAAATGACCAGAGTCAGCTGCAGTAGAGAAAGGAGAAATAATGACACTTTCTCAAGTCTTGAAGAAGGACATTGAAGCCATGAAAAAAGGACATTGCTTGCAAACTAAAAATAATTAGGCATCCTGGCTTGTGTTGATTGTTCACATCAGTAAGCATTTAGCACAGGATGGGAAGGTGGAAATAAATCACTCTAAGGAATAGGAGGTTGAATTAAAGGAAAGTGTGGGACCTTGAACTTGGGCCAAAGACATAATCTCTCTGATCTCAAATCCATTGGGTTGGTAATGCCAGACTCTCTAATTGGAAGGTTGAATGCAATAATGCCTCCAAAGTACTGGGAGCTCCCTGCAAGAGTGATATGATTTGAACTACAAAGGCACAGTAACCACAATCTGTTGAGTGCCCGAAAAGAGTTGGGCAAGGACAGTGTTGCACACCACTATCACATTGAATTCTTCAAGGCTTCAGCATGTTGGTCTAGAAATGCCAACACCTTACACCCCACAGACAATAACATCAATTGCTGTTATGTCATTTATCCACAAAACTCAAAAAAGCACAAAGAAAAAACATCACCTCCAAATCCCAGCACCCAGAGATAACCATTGTTCCACATGACATTTTGGTGAATGTTTTTCTAGTCCTTTTGAGTTGGAGAAACATAAATGTTAAAGCAACAAACAAGCAAATGGAACTTTTGGGATCGCCTTACAAACATTCTACAATGCTTAATGAGCACTTACTATATACTAGGCATCATGACACACTAAGATGACAAAGATGAGTAAGATCATGTCATTTCCTTGATGTGTTCTCTAGTAAAAGAGAGAGATAAGTATATGGACAAAGGATGGTGATTTGCTCTTGTGTGAGTCTCAGGCATCAGAGATGCTAAAACTCACATTTTCAGAAGCCTTCCCTGTGGACCACTCTTCCCAATTCAGTCGTCCCTCTCGTCCTTTGTTATGGCAAGTGCAGGCAAAAGCCTTGAGGTTTTAAGAGAAAGGGTGTGAAACATAACTGTCCTCACATTTTGCAACGTCTCCATTATAGAAAATAATGCCCCTTATAGAGAGTAGTAGTATTCCTTTCTATCATTTAATATTATATAAGGTCATGAGTGTGCTCCTGAGCACAAGGACAGTTCTCCATATTTGTGCCTATAGACCCCTAGTGCAAACAACAGAGTTATGACAAGTGCCACCTTAGATCAGAGGAAAAACTCCAGGACAGGTTATGGGGCAAAGCCAGCCAGGGAAGGAAGCAGGGAGACTTTTATTTTAAGTGAAAGCAAACAGCCCCAGAGGTCCCTCTGTGTAAGAGAGAATCATAGTGAAGAAGATAATATTTCCATTAGCCAAGCACTTACTAAGTGCTGGGCGCAAGACTAAAGGTTTCTAGGAGCCCTCTCAGGTCTCACAGCATAATTATGGTGTGTATTATAATTCTCATTTTACTGATAAAATTGTGGAGGTTTGAGAAGTCACATGATTTTTCCAAAATTATTTAGCTCAAATGTGGCAAACTGTGCCCTGAGCCCCCACATTCGTGCCCTTCACCTCAGGAAACTCACAAATCAGAAGACGGGTATCTAGCAAGAGAAGCAGCACAGTGTGGAAGAAATGCATGCCCTTCAGAGTAATACAGGTGGTTTCACGTTTTGGTTCTATCCTTCCTTGACCAGTCCCCTTAACTTTTTGCTGGTTAGTTTTCCCATTTCTGTAACAAGAGACACATCCTCCTTGTTTATCCTTGGTCTCCCAAACCTGTAACTATGTCTGCCAGCCGATAGCATAGGCTCTCCGATAATATGTTGAATGAATGCCAGATTCGTACATGATTTCAGGTGGGATGAGAATACTGTTTTTTACAGAGCTGCAGTGAGAGTGGGCAATGACGTGAGTGAAGTGCTTGGGGCCTGCACCCTGTAGACACCCCATAAGTGGCTGCCTCATTATCCTACAGTGAAGGCACAGGCAGGGAAAGGTGAACTGAACCAACAGACTTCGTCTTCCCTTCAAATTCACTCTCAGTGAATTCCTCCCTGTCAGATAATATTCCAGAATATATGAGGCCACTCACGGGAAATAAAGAGAGAGGACTAGACAGGAACAGACTCAGTTTGGGAGACACACAAACTGTCACACTGCAATGAATTTTCGTAGAACATAAAGACTCTTGCCTTGATGCGTGCGCACGGCACCACTGGTTCCCTAAAGCATTTTCAGAGCTTAATGCAATGCCAGGCTCAGTGTTTGCATGCCCGTATTGTTCTCCTGAGGCAAAGTGAAAAGTCCTTTTTGATTCCTGCTTCATCCATAGGAAAAAAAAATACATACTAGAGAAGTCCTCGGTGGAAAAAGCATTGTCACCCAGCATAATAGAAACATTTTAAAGATAAATTTCTTCCGATTGCTGTGGCCTTTTATCTGGAAACTCAGAGAAGGATGTTAAGACTGATAAGAAGATTTTCTTTGCAGTAAAGTACAATATCAGAGACTGTATAGAAAGAATGATCATGCTTATGTTGTCTAAAATAAGAAGATCTGGCTCTTATGAAGTGTGAGTCTACTCAGGATATCGCTGTTTATCTCCTACAAAGCTGATTTAGCTGGTTTCTCACCTTTTCACAATAATCTCATAGAAAAATCTCATTTTTCATTTGTATTTGGCATGAAAGCTCCTGGCAGCAACTCAACCGGCCCTCTTCGGGGAGGAGGCCCACTGCAGCTGATGAGTCCCTTCCAAATATCCAGTGTTGGCTGCTTTACTTATAAAGCAAGAAGATCTTTGGTAAACAAACAAACAAAACCAAAAAACAAAGCAAACAAACAAAAAAACCTCATACACTGGCTAAATTCAAGCCCTCCTCTACATAGTGATTTCCAAATAAGCTGCTGTAACTTGCTTTCAAGGGATGTGGATTTCTTCTTCATGCTCAGAAGACAATGTTCTTTTCCTGTTCTCTTTTCCTCTCCTTCCTCTGTTGGCAAAGGAGAAGAGAATGACTCTCCTTTGCTCCTAACTCAGAATGCCCAGGAGCCAAAGCCAGGACACATCTTCTTCCAGGAAGGGCTGAAAGACGGCTTCCTGTGGCAATGCATTGACCACCTCCCACACATCACTTTTCAGTACAAATTCTACCTGGAGGAGTTAAGGGCCAGAACAAGATTTTTTTCTCTTAAAAAATCAACATGAATTTTGTGATTAGTCAAGGAGGGCTCTATCATCGGCAGGGTTTCTCTCTGGCTACTGGAAAGCTCAGAGCTAGAAATCGAACTCCTTTTGCGAGGATTTCTTGATATGAAATTTTTTTTCAACTATCACTTCATGCTTGCTCGTTGTCCTTTAGCTTCTGTCAGTGAGTCTCTGCTTTATTAGAATTTTATTTCTTGTATAATTTGCCTCAAATTCTCTTTGAGAAGTAGATGAACTGTAAATAAATATTTTTAAAGTGGCTATTATCGCTCTAACCATGCTGTCCCTCTCACCTGAGCAAAAAGAAAAATTAACCCAGGAAACACAGTTTAGAATTATCTTTCTAATGAGGGATAGCTAGCTAGAAGATTTTGGCCTCATCTCAAGATCAAAATGAAGAGAGTCATTCATTCACTCACGTAAAAACTTTTCATCATCAAGAAACATTTATAGGCTGCCCCCAATTTTTTTTTTTTTTTACAATAACACAGAGTCAAAAAGCAGTCCATTTTATAGATAGGTAAACTGAGTTACAGAGAGTCAAAATAAATAGACTGAGAAAATATACTAAGTTATAGAACAGATAACAACTGGAGATGTAGTCTATGAACTCTGAGGGGGTGAAATTAGCTCAAAGTCTGCAGACTACCTTACAAGCCAACATAAATAATTTTAATCTTGCAGCTTAAAAAGTTAGGTTTCACCTCCCATTTATGAAAATATTTAATATATTTTACTTTTTTTGAGAAGTTATTGGTTCTTATTTATGATTAATATATAACCCCTAATTCGAATTTTTCTGTTTAGGGAAAGGAAAGAAAAATTTGCCTTTGAAAGGTCTATTAATCAAAACCAGATAATGCGACTTATTAAAAACATCCACTAAATTAAGTAAACACAACATATAAAGACGCATGAAAATTATGAGAAGAATTTAACCACAGAAATTGAGGCAAAGGTCAGTTATGCAAAACCTATTTACAACCCAACAACCTATGTCAGCAATCAAGAAGTAATGCCAATATAAGTGCTATTTAAAAGATGCTAAACACCTTAGGAATGGAGAGAAAATTCAGAAGGCGGTAAATGGAGACAGCTGTGAAGGCAGAGTAGCAGGATAGACACCTGTATTCCTGTTCTCACATTATTTAGCCCACAAAATCATCATGCCTCTTTCAGCTTAACTTCCTCCAGGTATTGGCATGGCCGGACATCGTGGCGCTTGATTTTGTCTATAGTAATCAATATACTCCAAAACATGTTAACAGAAGCGAATCATGTATGTCTCTGACATGAAGCCGGACTTAAGACAGTGTCAGCAACTAACCCAACAGCATTCTTTATTTGTACCTTCACATTTGAAAATAAAAGGGGGGGGGCATACCAAAGTTTACTTTTTTAAAGCTAAATAACATTGCCTTGTGGCACTCATATTGTATCCATTACACATTTCACTTCAAAACCTCATCTCCCCTAAACCCTCTTCAATGTGCTTGAAGTAGTACTGCCGAAGGAAAGGAATTTTCTATTTAACTAGAGCACTGACATTCTGTTACACAATTCGATCTTGTCTATTTACCTGCTCTCAAAAACACAAGACACTAAACACAAAATGCTGAAGGCATTGAGTCTGCGGTGCCATAGGTGTCTGAATGCATCCGTAGCTTCCTCTCACTCATCAGTGTAATTGTTGCCATGTTATTCCATTTTTTGATTAGTCTAGTCCCTCAAGCTCAATGCTTTTTTCTGGCCCAACGTTCTTCTGCTGGTTGTCATGGTGACTGCATTGTTAGAGAGGAGAAAGGCTCTGTTGTCTGTCATTGTTCTGTTGTGGTTTAGGTAACGCAGGAGGCAACACAAGTGAAGTGGATGGACCTTTTTTGCTCTGCATCATTTCATAGTATTGAAAAATCTCACATAAAAAAGGAGCAAATAGGCCCAAGCAAAGAAATAACCAAGCTCTTTCTAAAGGAAAGTGCACATTATTATAAAGAGGCAAAAATGGCACTAATGATGAACTGAGTAATCTATGAAAAATGCTGCTGAATATTACATTTATTACTAGAACAATTGCTGCAACTTAAACATCACATACAATACCTACCATTTTGCAATTTAGAGTAAATATAGTTTTTAACTATACAATTGTAGCATCAATTCATTGATTCTCCAGGCTGTGCTACTTTAACCTTATGTTCTGTTTAACCTAAAGATACACTAGAAGTTAAGGCCAAGCAGAATTAAGAGTTGAGCAACTTTTCTTTTAGTGTTAAGATAGTTTTAACGTCAATTTCTACTTCGGGAATGTGGAAATGATTTTTTTTTTAATTAAAGCTGAGTACAAAGAAGGGCTTTATTTCAAATGTTTCTGAAACTAACCAAAATAAATATAGTCCCTTCTCAATTCATTTTCCAATTTTCCTGACTTTTTAAACCAGAAAATGGAGGATGATAGCATAGATGTATACAAGTGGAGGGGTATCACAGAAAGGATGAAATTAATAAGGGTTCTTATCAAAACTGCTCTAAATCATCCCCCATCGTTGCTTTAACGGATATATATTTACCCTAATCAGCAATTATTTTCATTAATACTGATATAATTTTTTTACTATAAATTTTTGTTTTATTTTACTTTAGGATGATTTAACTTAATATTTATTAAGATGTTTCATTTAATTATTTTAATGATACACAGTTTTAATTAAGTGACATTCAGTAAAATATGATTGGAAAATTAAAAACGATTAAAGGTTTACTATGAAAACGTTTCCCTACCATGCCTAAAATCCATCTGTATTGTTTTCTCTTACTCCTTCACATAAAACTATTGTTAAGTTCTTTTGTAGTTTTCCAGAGGTTCTTTATGAAAATATTAGAAAATACTAATAGAGATTCTTATTTTATCTCTTGCATATCTAAATGGCAGCATACGATTTACACAGTTCTGAACTTTTTACTTAACACTATATTAGGTTGCCTTTTCATATCAGAGCATAGAGATAGTTCCCCTTCTTTGTACAACAGCATAGTATTCCATTGTGTGGATGTACTATAATTTATTTAGTCTCTATTAATGGGCATTTGGTTTGTTCTCAAAATTTGGCTTTTCTAATGAACAACCTTGTTCATTTGCTATTTCTTAAGTATGAAAATATATGTAAAAGATAAAACCCCAGAGGTGAAATTCCCAGGGTAAAGAGTATATTTGCATTTGTAATTTTGATGAAAATTGTAGAGGCTATTCCAATGTATACTCCCATCAACAGTTTTAAAAAGTACCTATTTTCCCACACTTTGCCAACAAAGGGTAGTATTAAATTCTCGAAATTCTGCCAATCCAATAGGTAAAAATAGTACCACTCTATAGCGTTAATTAAAATTTCTGCTATTAGTGAAGTCACATATCTTTTCATATGTTGTAAAATCAATTATATTTTTCATATTAATCCTTTCTTTAGACACTTTGTCCATGTGTCTTTTCTTAATATATTTCTTATTGATTTCCAGGAGCTCTTTATGTATTTCGGAAATTTACTCTTTGATTTTGTTATGAGTTGCAAATAATTTTTCCCAATTTGTTATCTGTCCTTCAGCTTTGTATACCTGGAGGTTTTTTCCCATGTCGAAGTTCTGATTTTGATGTAGCCATACCAATCTTTCCTTTTATGACTTCCTTCCCCACTTCAAGGTTGTAAAGAAACCCTCACATGCGTTTTTATAGTGTTGTATGATTTTTTTCTTCTAAGTTTAATATTAATATTTAAACTTTATTTTTGAGCAAGTATGTGTAACAAATCCAATTTAGGTTTTTCCTGATGACTATCTGGTTGTCCCATCAACAAATTTTATGGAATAATCCTTCTTTTCCTGCCACTGATTTTTCATGCTCACTTTATCAGATACTAAAGTATATTATGTTTTTGGTTTACTTTTGGACTTCTTATTCTGTTTCCTATCTATTTGTTACATTAAGTACTAGTACACTTAACATAATACATAGTGCAATGCATTATTTTTTCTACATTTAGACATGTTTAGATAGATGTCCGAAATTATTATGTTATAATTGCCTCCAGTATCCAGTACAGTAAAAGGCTGTACAGGTTTGTTGCCTAGGAGCAAGAGGCTACACCATTTAGCCTAGGTATGTCAAAGACTATACCAACTAGGTTTGTATAAGTACAGTCTATGATGTTCACATAATGGAGAAATCACCTAATAATGTCATTTCTCAGAACGCATCCCAGTCATTAAATGACACATGACTGTATTTAACTTATAAATGCTCTTGATTATGTCTGTATTTTCACATCACAAGTATTTTGTCATATTTAGCCACTGCTTACTATAACTCATCATTCAAAATGTGCTCCTTCCCTGATTCCCCCAGGAAGTACATCCATTATGTTGAACCAGACATTGTCATTTAATCTCTGAGAAAATGCAGCAGAGACATCAGCAAATCATCAGTACATTTTTTATATACAGTTAAAACTATACATAAAAAATACGTATGGCAGAAGACTATTTCTTCTTTCTGAATATGCCTTTAAGGGTTCAGAGGTGTGGGGTGTTCACAAACCTCGGAGAGAGTTTGTTCAGTCTCTCATAGTGATTTACAGCAACAGAAATCTGTGAAACACACTGCTCTCTCTTCTGAGGGTGCTCCACGATGACTTAAAGCCTACCCATTAAAGAGCATTTGAAAGGGCACTTACTATTTAGTACCCAGTAAACATATATTTTGATTTTCTTTCATACTGTTTAATGGCATAATATTCAGCAAGGATCTGTGGAAACCAGCTAGCAATCACAACAGACACACTCCAGGGAGGAGTACCAGCCCTTCCCAGATTGGGCCTCTCTCCCTCCCCACAGCAGAAGGGCTGCGGCCGATTTCATCATAGTGCCAAATATTCACAAGCTTGTTGTCTGTTATTGGTTTAATGTAGTACATTCACAGAGATTGAGGCTGATTTTCAGTAAAGGCCTATAAATAATGCTCTTTGGCTGTGATCTTGAGGCTTTTGAGCTCAGTCTCCCCATTCCCACCCCTCCTTCTTATCAAGCATTTCCACACTGGGGAGAAGATTAATGTCCTCACAACAAAAGATGACTTTTGGAGCAGAACCTACCCAATAATCAGAAGTGGCAAGTAAAAGAGGGCGGGTGGTGACCTCTCTCAGAGACATGAACAAGGAGAGGCTGGAGTAACCTTTCCTTTTGCTTAGAAACTGCCCAAACCACTCATTGCAGGAAGCGTTTGGCTACCAATCACTTCTCTGAGACCCGTTGTAAAAGGTGAGCAAAACTGAAAGCTCTTCCCCTCCCTCCCCAATTAGTTCAGATTGCAGTCGACCTTCAAAGATATCCATTGCAGCGGTGTTTTTCTAGTGATGATGCTGTGAAAATAATTTTCTTTTTTGAAGGGCTTTCTTTCTATTCTCTCCCCATGGCAACTTTTGAAAATTTGTTAAAACGCACACTCGCATACAACCCTCTCAGGCTATCCACAAGCTCTCTAGGTGAGTAGGAACAAATGGCTGCCTATCAAAGAAGTGCACCCAGGACAATTGCAGTTGTGATCATTTGGCGATCTCGCACATACTCTCCTGCAGCCCCTGCTGTCCTAAAGCCCCCACCAGGAGTTGTTTTTTGTTTTGTTTTTTTTGTTTATAGTACAAAGAGACAAGGTAGGTGGAGACCAAGGGGGTTGTGTGTGTGTGTGTGTGTGTGTGTGTGTGTGTGTTTAATTAGGCATAAAGTAGTTTGGACCAACTGCTTTTCCACATTGACAAGAGTGATTTCTTAGGATGCCAATAATGGCATAGAAATGGAAGAAAGCAAGCTAGGGCATCTATAGCTTCAGGGCATCTGTGCACTTGATATATGACTGAATTGATGAGCTGAGACTAGAAGCTGATAGGGGAGCAAGCTTGTGGGAAAAGAAATCATACCAAGGGATTGAGGGAACCATAGATAATTCAGGACTGTTGGGATGCTCTGAAGGCAGGCAAAGCGCTGAGTCAAGGGGGGACTCATTCTATCAACAGAAACCTCCCCCAAATAGATGCACATCTAATTGACACATGGTAAAAGAAATTACGCGTGCCTCACGGTTTTGGGTAAGCACTTGTTTCACTTCAAGCACCCTAACTTCCTGCTGATGTCCCTTTTCTAGGGACCTTGTTTTAAGATGTTCTTTATATTAGGTATACATAGAGAAGAAAGCAAGAACAACAGTGCTCTTCTGTGTAGTATAATTTCTGGGAGAGAGAGAAAAAAGGCTATTTCTATTTTTTCCTTTCTGCCTCAACACAAGAGTGTCATGCTGAGAATTATGCTGGGGCTAGGATTTAATGGCCATGCCAGGAATTGGAAGCAGCACCTGTGGACCAGAATGTAAATCCATGGACGGTTTTTCTTGATGCTTTTATGGAGCATGAATGAGGATGTAATTTAAAAATAAGCCCTGCATCCTATTTAAAAAGATAAGAAGGAGCTGGATGTGTGTAAATGTTTGGATTAAATATGACCAAGGACTGTACTGTATTTAAATGGCTTGGCACATTGAAAATGAGGAATCAGCTTTCATAATGGTACAAGCATCTACCTAATGGAACTAAATTTGCAATATAGGTGCATAGTGGAAAAGAAGGGCAGACAAGTGGCACTGAGAATCTAAGTGAGACGGCACCAAAGAATGAAACATATTGAGTTTAATGATTGACCTTATTGGGAACCTTTCTGTTCTGACAATGAGGATGTGGATTATCCTATTATTCTAAGCAGGTGAATCATCTTATTAATGCACCCTAGTCTTTCACATTTTTATTTAACTTTAAATTAAATGGAACAATTTCAGAAACAACCTCCCATCTCTTAAAGGAAATGAAAGCATATTTTCTGTGTCACTTTATATATTATTTTTCTTTCCAGAGATACACTTTCAGCTCTGCCAAACTACAATGCTTTGGCTTTCGTTTGGATACAGCTGAGGTGTCTGGGAAGTTTCTCTGTAAATTCCTTCAAATCCAGAGAAGCTAAAGGAGATGCTAAGAGGCCGTGCTCCTCTTAATGACTCCACATGGAACAGCATCTTTGGAATTCTGATTTGGATACTGTCGGCCACTTGATAGTCCCGCTCTAAGGAGCAGCAGTTGAGTTGTAATCGAATGTTTTCTGAATTTATCCTCATGACTCTCCCTTTAAACCAAAATTAGGCCATGAAGGAATATTTGCTGAGAAACACTTACCAGGCACCTGGTTCATAATATAAATGCTACTCTGGAAAGCCTTTTCACACAAAGGAAATATTTCACTGGAAGGTCAATATCTGAAACCAATGAAAGAAATTGAGCTGTTTCAAACTTACCGACAAAGTTTTCTGTCTCACCCCATTCCACTCTTTTTTTTTCTTTTTGGTTTTGTTGCCTTTCAGCATATTTTAGGAACTAATCAGCCTTATAAAAGGTAGCACTGTTAGTCTACTGTTTGTCTTGGTCTTCATTGCAGCTCCTTAAAAGATAGAGTGCAAACAAAGCGAGAATTAAGGTCATTCCATTTAAATCCTTCAGAGAGGAAGACAAGGGCTAAGTTATTGCTGAGGACTACAGAGAGGAGGGCTGGAGGAATCCAGGATTAAAAAAAAAGAAGCCCTCATTGTTTATTATTTGCCAGCTTCAGAGCAGCCCCCGTTCCCATATTTGTGAAGGGATTACCCTCCCATCTTCAGAGATTAATGGGAAGCCCAGACAATTCCCTGGCCTACCGCCTTCCCTGCACCAAAGAGCATTCTCCAGGAAGGTGGGCCTCAGAGTACACTCACTTGGGGAGGGCAGGGAGAGTGTGACTCACTCACACCCCACAGCCTGACATGATTCGTCTTCCAGCTGCAAGAGAGGCTCAAATATAACTGCAAAAGGGGTTCCCTAACTGCCAAGGGAGGGGGGCCACACTTCATCAACAAGGGCACCTGCATAATGAACAGCTGTATATCTAACCCTGATTTGTACCCCACATATTTAAAATAAAAAATTTATTAAAAGGCAAAAGAAAAGAAAATGATATGAACAGTCATTTCAGTAAATATAGATTTGGTAATTAAACACATGAAAGAGAGTCAACATTGTTAGCCTTTTGGAAAATGTAATTTAAATGTGCTAAAAAATGGCTAAAATTAAAAATTAAAAATAGTGACAACATCAATGCTGATGAGAATGTGGAGAAATTGGAACACTCGTATATTACTGGTCAGAATGCACAATGGTACAGCTACTCTGGAGAACAATTTAGTAGTTTCTTATAAAACAAAACATGTGCCGGGCTCGGTGGCTCAGCCTGTAATCCCGCGCCTTTGGGGGCTGAGGTGAGTGGATTGCCTGAGCACGCAGGTTCGAGACCCGCCTGGGCAGCAAGACCTCATCTCTACAATAAATCAAAAAATCAGCTGTGCGTGGTAGCGCATGCCTGTAATTCCGGCTACTTGGAAGGCTGAGGAGGAAGGATCGCCGGAGCCCAGCAGGTCGAGGCTGCAGTGGCCAGGAGGGGCCACTGCACTCCAGTCTGGGCGACAGAGTGAGACTCCAACTCAAAAAAAAACACCAAACAAACAAATAAAACAAAACATGTGATAACCATAAGATCCAGCAATTGCACTCCTAGGCATTTATAACAGAGATATGAACATTTATCTCATACAGAAATCACTACACAAATAGTCACAGCAGCTTTATTTGTACATAACTGCCAAAATCTGGAAACAATCCAGATGTCCATTAATGTGTTAAATTATGATACATCTATTACTATGTGTACTATTCATCAATGAAAAGGAAAGAAACATTGAAACACGCAACGCGGGCTCGGTGGCTTAGCCTGTAATCCCGCGCCTTTGGGAGGCTGATGTGAGTGGATTGCCTGAGCCCGCGGGTT
>NW_007231675.1:137965-188318 GCF_000164805.1 Carlito syrichta | reverse complement strand
CGGGAGCGGCCACTGCACTTCAGTCTGGGCGACAGAGTGAGACTCCAACTCAAAAAGAAACACGCAACAATTTGAATGAATCTCCATGAATTACACCAAGCGGAAAAAGTCTATTCTAAATGGTTATATATGGTATGATTATTTATATAACATTCTTCAAATGTCAAAATTATAGAAATGAAGAACAAATTTGGGTCAGATTACTAGGGATGGTGGGAAGAGTGTAGGTCTATGAAAGAGCATCAAGAAGAATTCTTATGATTGTGATAGAGATGTTCTGTACCTTGATTGTATCAATGTCAATTTCTTGGATATGATATAGTAATATAATTTTGCAAGATATTACCTTTGGAAGAAACTTAGTAAAGGGAAAAAATATGGGGGTTCCCTGTTCTTACAGAAGTAAAACTGTACATCAGGAGCTGGTAATGCACATGTAAACCTTAGCTTGTATCAGACCTAAAGGGCAGATGAGAATAAAAATAAAAACAATATAACCCATGCAAATGCATCCCAGCAGCATTTAATACTGGCCTCTTTCTTCCTTCCACAGCCCTGATGGCAAGTTTTTTCCCCATATTTTATTTGAGACCAAAGTCAGTTGGAGTATCTGGACTTTATTTTCTGCTGCCGTAGTTGTTCATTACATATCACTAAAATATAAGAACCTTAAAAATTTTTTTTAAAATGTGGTAACCAGTTGACCTGTTTAAGTGAGTGATGCACTGTAAAGTTTTATCTTCAAGAAGTAAGACCAAGAAGTGGAAACTGCCATCTGTTTTCAACGGAGATGCAGATTCTTATCTTACACTGAGTAAGATATTTTCCATTTCCGGTATTTAGCAAGTTTGGCACATTGTAAATGCACATTATTTGTTGCATGAAGAAAAGTTTTGGTATTTTTTATTGTTTTAATAATAGTAGCAATATTAATCATTGTTATTGTTTATTGAGCATTTACAATGTGCCATGCCATATGCTAAGCACTTTCCTTACATTATCTCACTTAATCCTAACATCAACATCATGAGGGTATGTATTATCCCCATTTCACAGGTGAGACAAACCAAAGCTCACTGAAGTTAAGTCATTCATTCAACATCACATAAATAATGAGTAGTAAAGCCAGCCCAATCCATAGGGCCATACTGTCTTACCCCAGACCCTGTGTTCTTAATGCCATGCTGCTTCCCAAATGCTTCAAAGCAGCATTTCTTAACTTGAGCTTAGGAAATGCTCAGAATTGTTCCAGATTCAGTACCATTTTGTTTGATGAAACAATTATCCTCGGAGACAATAAGGGTGCCACTTTTAACCAAGGTATGAGATGAGAACAGGTTGCTTTCATAGTGGCTTCAAATTCTTTCCTCAATTCTCAGAAGAATTTGGCTACTCACAAAGTACAAGGGGGACCCCCAAACCCCCAGAATTATCTTTTGGAGGGTAGGTCCCTTATAGTACACTCAGAATGTGTTCCTCCAAATCAAACGATCAACCACAGTTTTTATCTGGAAGTTTTGAGAAGGCTGCATCACAATTTTCAGAAGAAATGTCCCGAGTTGTGGCAAACAGGTAACTGGTTCTTCCACTATGACACTGCACCTGCCCACACCATGCTAATTGTTCAGCAGTTTTGACCAAAACCAGCATGACCCCTGTGCCCCACCCACATTCACTTGATCTTGACCCAAGTGACTTTTTTTTTTCCTGGATAAAAAAATTCCTCCAAGGGAAATGTTTTGCCCATGTGAAAGAGGTGAAACAAAAAACAGCAGAAGTACTAAAAGGCATCAAAATTGACAAGTTCAAAAACTGTTTTGGCAGTGGAAAAAGCATCTCGATAGGTGTATTGCATAAAATGCATAGTACTTTGAAAGTGACTGAAGTTTAAGCATATAAGAATACATACACAATTTTTAAATAAATAAATTCCGAGTTTTTTTGTGTCCCCTCTTGTACAATGACAACTTGGTGGTGCTTTGTTGAAAGTCATATACACAGATCTCCTGAAAGGAGTGATGCTCCTTCCCTGAGGGATATCTTCCCTCCTTCCTTCCTTCAGTTACTTCCCTACTCCCCACCACACGGTGTCAAGTTTTCCCAGGCAAGGTGAGATTTGTTTGCAACACCCTTGGCATATGGTGGGTTTGCCTGGCATTCTGCAGTGTTTAATTATGATTGGCCTAGTTAATGCATTTCATTGTATGTTCACCCCTCCTTGGAAAAGGAACAGGATTAAATTGCATTTTTTAAAGCCTTAACAAATCACCGTGTGATTTAAATCAGAATTAAGACAAACACTGAGATCTTTTTTTTTTTTTTTAAAGGAAATTCTGACAGCATTTCTGGCTCAGCAGGAGTGTTTGTCCAGAGACTCACATTCTCTCTCAACCACTGGGATGCCCAGTTGTAAGCTTATTGAGTACTCAGCAATAAATGTAGGATCCATAATCAAAGACTCACCAGAGTGAAAAGCCATACATGGAATTATTGTTTCCTCTTGAATAATCCTAAAACCTTTTAGCAAACAGTCCAATTTATTCTTTCTCCAGTCTACTAGCTTACATAGTAAGCCAAAGTGGACTGAGTTATACTCTTTTGTTTAATAATATCCTTTCTTTTGAGGAAAGTGCTAGAAAGCATTTTAGAAAGAAAAGGAAGTATAACTAGCATTAAAATGTATAAATAAAAACCGTGACTAAGTCAGTAATAGTGAACTAAAATTTCCCAGCACTATTATTAAGGAATGCCTACTATTATTTTTAGTAAATTTTACTCAGTTATGCAATAATTTCTAGCATAATTGCTTACCCAGTCTTATCTGCACCATAGGTTGTAATACTACTGTACTTCTAAATAAAATAAATAGATAAATAAAATAAACAGGAATAATTCCCATTTGTGGAATCTTTGGCAATTCTGTATAACACTATTAGAAAACTTTGAAATATAAGTGCTATTTAACTTTACTAATTTCAGTTTGTGGTGTTTTGTTTAGAACTTTTGGGCTCAATTTCATGTGCCACAATTTTTGTAGCATTTTAATGTGATGAGAATCAAATTTTTGAGAATGAGAAACCATTCTCTTTTTATTTTATTTTAAAGATGTGGGGTACAACTCAGGATTAGGTATACAAGTGGTCATCGTTTAGGTAAAGTTTGGGCCTCCCTTTGGTCCCCACTTTGTCTGGTTTGAGACTAGGTACCCTTATTGATATTGTGTTCCCCACGCCCCCCCCCCCCCCCCCGCCCCACAACCAGCCGGCAGTATCCCGCTATTGCCTGCTTTTATTTTCAAATATAACTGCAGATTCTTTTAGGAGTTTTTGATGATGACTGTTTAGGTTCCTACATTCCACAGTCAGGAAGAAACATAGTCTTCATTTCTCAGTGAAATTTTTCAATTAGTCATTAGATGAGATTTAAGGCTTTCTTGCTGAAAAGACAGTCATTCCTAGAGAAGTTGAATATAAAATAAGTCTATGGGTATGGCAATAAAATCGCTTCCCTTAATGGAAAATGTCATTTCTAAAGAAAATAGAAAATATTATTCTACCACTTTTCCCACCCACAAGAAAAGAACAACAATAAAATAAATAGGTACCATCACATTTTGGAAAATTTTTTTATTGTCAAAAATGCCTAATGATTTTTTTTAAAGAAATTGTCCTCAAGATGAGAGCATAGACAGACAATCACTAATCCAAAGGGAAAACATTTTGAGAAATACCAAATCAGTACTTTAGGGTACTAATATTCATTTCTTTAAAATAAGGCCTATAAAATGTATTATCAGATATCACGCTGACAGTACTTTTATTATTAAAAGATTTCCAGAGTACAGAATGGTTACTTAACAATGAATAGCCACATGGCTGTATTTTGTTTGTTTTGTAACTGACAACTAACTGACCACATGCAAATTATTTGTAAATTATTTTATAAGAATCCCCCCCAGGGAAGTGTGGATCAAGAAGGAAGACCAAATGTATTCATATATTTCTGATTCCAAGCCATGAAAAAATAAATATTAAAAAAATCTAAATTCATGAGCATATTTTTAAAAAAAGATATTTTCATCAGCAGACAAGAAATTCTAAAGAATCCTAGAAGATAGAAGCTCAAAGCAGACAGAACTGAGAACAAGAACTGAAGGAAAGAAACAAAGTCCAAACCACAAGCAGAAGAGAAGAAAAATGAAGAATATTTATCCTACCAGATAATATCACATATACTATGAAACTCTATTTTTTTTTTTTTTTTTGAGTTGGAGTCTCACTTGTTGCCCAGACTGAAGTGCAGTGGCCGCTTCTGGCCACCACAGCCTCAACCTGCTGGGCTCCGGCGACCCTTCCGCCTCAGCCTTCCAAGTAGCTGGAATTACAGCATGCGCTACCACGCCTGGCTGATTTTTTGATTTATTGTAGAGATGAGGTCTCGCTGCGCAGGCGGGTCTCGAACCCGTGGGCTCAGGCAATCCACTCACCTCAGCCTCCCAAAGGCGCAGGATTACAGGCTGAGCCACTGAGCACTGTTGATACTCTATTTTTTAAAACAGCATAAACATAGTGCAAGAATAGATAAATATACCAATGAAACAAATAGAAAATCTGAAACAGAAATATATATATAATATATATGGAATTTGGCATATATATATAATATATATGGAATTTGGCATATAATTAAAAATGTCATTTCAAGTCATCAGGACAAGAGTAAATATGTAATGCATGGAATTGGGAAAGTCAAGTAATCATTTCACAAGAATAAAGTTTGTGTACTATACTATGTTGCACTCATAAATTCCAGATGGAATGAAGATCCATATGTAATAAAATCAGTTAAGCAATGGAACAAAATAAATGAGAATAGTTTTAAATTTTTATAAAGGTAAGAATTGACTTATATGGTTGTAATAAAGATACCATCAACAAAGTTAAAACACACACTACAGCCTGGAAGAAAATGCTTTTTAACATCTACAGCAGAAAAAGGACCAACAGCAATAATTATAAAGAGTTCTTACAAATCAATGAAATAACAAACTCAATAGGAAATGGAAAACGAGTATAAACAAGAAAGACAAAAGGTGAAAAAATCTGAATAGATAAAAATTATATATAAAAAGGTGTGCAATCTCATTAATAATCAGGTAATTGCAAATTAAAGAGTTTTTGCCATCAGGCAAGGAAAAGTTGGAAAGCATGTTAATGTACATCTGTCAAAGAGTACAAAAATGGATACTCCCATACGTAATTATAAAAGTAAATGGATATATTTTGGAGGAAGGCAAGCAGATATAGCTGTTTGTCTTTAAAATGCACATGTGTTTTGACCCAGCAGTACTATAAATTCTATACTATAAAGCAGTACTATAAAGTTTAGCTCTATCACTCATCTTACTCTCACAGTTAATGTCCTTGAAGGAATATTCTATAGCCATTTTCTCATTTCCCACTCTCTTTGACTTTCAGTAGTGTGGCTTATCACCTCCATCTCACCCCAATTCTATGGAAACTCTTCTTATGGGAGTCATCAATAACCACCTAATTGTCACATACAATGAAATCTTTTAGGTACTTGTCAAATTTGTCCTTGAAATACCTGATGCTATGATCCATGCCTTCCTTGATATTATTTCTTCCTTTGGATTTTTAAGACTCTTCACCCTTTTTTTCCCTTGTCACTCTCAGTCACCTTCGTTCACTCCTCTTTCTTTGATTGACCCCTTCAAAACGAGTATTCCCCAAGGATTATCACCTGCCCTTCTTTTTCTTACCCTGCATGATCTTTTTAGGTAAACTCAACCTATGTCTTTAATTTTTAATTACAGGCTCAAGATTTTAAAATAATCAGTAACTTCAGTCTATATACTTCTACTCAACTCCAAATTCTTATGCTTCCTTTCTGGTACTCCACAGGTATTTCAACAATTCCAATAACATGTTTATTTCTATTCTTTCCCTGAATATTTAGTATAATACTATAAGCAAGGGATTGGCAGTAGTCAGAAACTGCCAAGGGAGGTGGGGGGACATAACATTAATAAGGGTACCTGATCTGAAACCAGGCAAAGTGGAGACTAAAGGTAGGCCCAAACTTTACCTGTACAATGACCACTTGCATGGCTTATCCTGAATTGTGCCCCACATCTTTAAATGAAATAATTTTCAAATGTTTATTTCTATCCTTTGTCTTGATTAAAGCTTCATCATCTACTCAATCACCATCGTTAACGAGACTCTTGGGAGTCATCTGAGACTCTACCATCTCTCACCTCTTATATGCCATCTTTAACCACAAATACTATAGATTCTTTGTTATTATACTCTGTTATTTCTGTGTGCTGCTGGCCTCTAGCCAACTGCTAGTGCATACGTTTATGCCCTCATCATTTAATCAAAATGTTCTTACCTGGAATCCATGGACTCTCAGGAATCTGTGAGGAACTTCAATAGATATATGAGCCACTTGATAGTATATGTGTGTATACACATATGTGATTGTAAAAAGGGATCTAAGCTCCCAAAAAGTTGAGGACAATTAGCATTGTCTAATGGTCGATAAAGTCTCCTATTCTTCCTACTTCTAGTCTCACCCTTCTAAGCTGTTCTTCATCCTTTTTGCCATAATGTCTTTCCAAAGTATAAATACAATCATGGCTCTCCTATTTTAAAATGCTGCAATATCTACCGTTTTAAGATAAAACTCAAACTTATTTGTAAAGCCTTCTGTGATGTGGCTTCTGACAACTTCTGTGGTCTTTTCTGTCTCAATTTCTTTCTTCCTTACATTTCAACTCCAATCCATGATATGTTTTTAGTATTTAAATTGTTCCAAATGTCCTGGTTGTTCCTTGCTTCTTTCCCTTTGTTCACATTGCTTTCTCTTCCTGGATGTGCTTCTTTCCTATCTCCCATTGCCTCCAAACACATCCAACCATCCAACCCAGGAGGAATTGACCCCTTCTTCCTCTGTACCCAGAATATGTATATACAAGGCTTTGTCACAATCTCTATATTTCTTCTTGTTAGATATTTAAGATAACAGACCAACTCATGTACTGAACTTACACACTCTCTGAGGGCAAGGACAGTGTCTTGTTTTTGTTTCCTCCAGCAAATAACACAGTGTTTGACTCATAAAGCAACTCCATAAATGATGATTGAATGACTTTAAAAAGGATACCAGTCTGGTTGTTTTTATTACCTTCAACTCCCTTTCATACATTAAAAAGATAAGAGTGGAAAGAAAGTTGAAGAGAGAAAGAGCATCTCGGATAATAGAATGTGACAGGAAATATTTGCTAAGTATAAACAGAATCTTATGAATAACAAATAATCATTGCAAAAGCTGGAAACTATAAAAAAGTGAAATAAGAGAAAATTTCAACTTTCGATGTGAGCTCAATATAACATTCTATTGCCTTCATTCAAGTTTTAATATTGTAAGATTCACTTCTCATAACCTCTGAGTAATGCTAAGATGTACTAGCCTGAAGTTTATATTAGAAAGAATCAAGACATCAGCATTTTGAGTTTACAAATCATGTAGCTGAAGAATACAGAATAGAAAATAGGAATAAAAGAGCAAGCTTTTATATTTAAGGTACATAAAAATGAAAGAGACCGTTCTGATTCTAAGATTTTGATATGTTACAGGTAAGATCATAATGTTAACAAAATTCCTTTACATGTAAATCCTAAAAAAATAATGTAGACTCCTCATGGATATATATCATTATGTTGTGCTTTTGTGTGGTCAAATATTGAAGGCAGGAAGGGAAATGGTAAGAGATGAAAGAAAATATGCCATATTTGTACCTGAAGGGAGAAAAAAATTCTAAAAAATTCATCAAACTCTTGAAAAGGAAGTTTCCTACTTGCTTCAGTGAAATAACAATTGAACATAAAGAAGGCATTATTATCGCATCATGCAAATATTGACTGACCTAGCTAATCAGGACTGTATATCAACAGCCTCTTTTTCCCTGGAGTCTGCAGCGACAGCTTTGTGTACTCTGCAGTCTCTTGCGCCTGAGCCAACAACTGATAGAGAATTAGATCAAAGCCTTGATACACAGATGCCAGGCAATTTGGTATTAAACAAGAGATAAGAGTACAAAAGAAGTCTCGATGTACTTTCACCACAATTTAAACAGCAAATAGTTAATTAGGTTGATAATAGATGTCAACATTTCACATGATGTCATGGTTTTAGAAGGTGTAACTTCTCTCACCCAGAGATGGAAGACTAAATTATTTTATTTTTTAAAAGAAGCAAATTTAAATACTATTTCATTATTTATGACTTTTTTCACCCAAAGCATTTTGTTAAGCATAGTTCTAATTATTTCTTCCTGGGGGTTTTTTGTATAAAGGGACAGAATACAATTTTTATCTGCATAATTTAAGTGAGGTATTTAAAAGATAATGTGATCAGCCAGTAAAGGTTTGCATTCAATGCAAATAATCAAGGCTAGAATTCATTAAGGATTATGGAGATGTTGCTATTTCCAGATTTTTTGAGGTTTCTTGTACATGATTTACAAAATATCTCGTCCACTCATTCCAAAAAAATGATGTCATGAAATATGAAATATTTATATATTCATATTTTTATCTAAATGAAAAGAAAAATAATCAACCATCTAGTTATTTTAAACAACTAAATAAAACATCAAAAAATGGAGTGCATTAACATTTTTTTCATCATAGAAACAGGTCAAATGGATTAAATGCTCTAAAGTATACTTTAGCTAAGAAGTATATAATGGCTATCAAAAAGCCCCATATCCACCCAATGCTCTAGTATTAATTTTAAGGTAAATAATAAATGACTTACCAATACCAAAAGAAGTACCAAACCTTTGGAGCAAAGCTTATAAGTTGCATTATTTGATTATGAGGGGAAAACAAAACCTCTAAAGCAAAATCACATTAGGGGAGATGAAAATAAATATCATAGTAATCATGAAGTTGTTAGGACTTTGTCCAACAGGTGAAGTGTCACTAACTTTAATTGGAACAACCACATAGTAAATCTCTGGAATACTACTTCCCTTTTCCAGATTTTATAGTAAAATCAATGTATATTAACAGTGCCATCTACTGCTTAGCAGTAACACTACAGTGGCCCAATGAATCCAAGGGGGTTACTTTTATTTTTATTGGAACATCATTGTTGTAACTGGTCCATAGTTCTATTCTGCGAGCACTAAGAAACATGTTAAATACATATAATCATTAACTAACTGCTTTCCTTATTTAAAAAAAAAAAGACAGATTTGCTTCCAAATAGTGATCCATGGGAGCAACAATGTAGTGAAAAAGTACTGGAGTAAAGGTCAGGGAGCTGTGTTTTTGTTCTTGTTCTATGTTGTTTGACCTTGTTTTCTGGTTAGCCTTCACAATCCTTCCTGGCATAATGTTAGCAAGATGATCTTTAGGATTTTTTCCTTTTTCAGGAAAAAACAAACAAACAAACAAACAAAAACCACATCATGTCATCATGTGGACTCCAGAATGAAGGCATTTGAATACTCTACATGCTTTCCAAATACTTTTCAAAGTTACTTATATTTCTTTAGTTGAGTGCAGGAATCATTATTTTTAGGTTCTCTCACATGCAAATAAAATTATTTAGATGGAAACTAAAATGTATAAGCCATCAGTTAGCTTAATCTAGAGAATTCTAGTATGTGGGTAATTTAGCAAATATTTCTATTTGTTTGCAGACTGAGCCCAAAGCCAGCAAGAATGGCAAAAATTTCCTTCATGAAAGTGACGTGTCAAAAATTTTTTAACATCATGATGTTATGTACCTCTTGATGTGATGCACTGAGAAGAACACGATCTCAGTGAAGTATTCCTGCTTTTAAAATGCACAACTTGAATATAATCATCAGGAAATCTCAGAAAAACTAAAATGAAGAGACTTTCTACAAAAAAAAATTGACCTGTCATTTTCAAAAGTGTCAAAGTAGTGCAGGTCAAAGGAGACTAAGGAGACATGACGAATGCAATGTATGATCCTGGATTGAATTCTAGAGTAGAGAGGGAAAATAGACATGAAAACATTATTGGGATAAGTGGTAAAACTTAAGTATGGGCTATTAATGAGATAATATTATTGAATCAATGTTTACTTTCTTGAATTTGGTATACACAACATAGTTAAGTAAGAAAACCTCATTGTACTTAGGAAATACGTTCTGAAGCATATGGGGGTAAAGAGCACAATATCTAACTATTCTTAAACGTTTCAGAACAAAACGTGTGTGTGTGTATGAGTGACAGAGAGAGAGAGATTTAGGTGGAGAGAGAATTGTAAAGCATATGTTAACAACTTGTAAATCTGACTGAAGGATAAACAGAAGTCATTTTGTACAATTCTTCCCACTTTTGAGTAAGTTTGAAATTATTTCAAAATGAAAAGACAGGAAAAAGAAGTAATGTTAGATACATCTCCTTCCATTTTAAAACATACGAGTAAATTTTTATGCTGGAAGAGATCGAAGAACAGTGCTTAGTCAAAACATTTTATTTTATGAGGAAACTTTAGTTTAAAGTGATTAGGAGAACTTCCTAAGGTCACACAAGCAATGAAAGAACTACAGTCTCCAGACTTCCCACCCAGTATTTTTTCCAGCAAACCATACCGACCCTGTAAAAAGATGACACATCACAGGTGCTAAAGTCCATTTCACTAGTGAATATATTGCTGCCCAAATCTCCCAAGTTCCTCGTAGTACAAGCAATTCATCCTCAAACACTATGCCAGCAACTTGCTGGGCATGAGGAGATGATAATGAAAAAGATCTAGTCCTTTCCTTCACGGAACTCAGAGACGGTGGAGGAAGTGCGTGCATAAGCCTAACTGGAGTCTTGGATATGATTCTAAACCTGAAATTACACATAAAGGGGTCAACTCTTGAGTTAACAAAACAGTTACAGGTATTTTCTATAGATAGTACATTTTGTTGGTTTATGTCTTTTGTTATGTGCTAAAAGATGATGGAGCGAAAAGTCCAAATGCCAGGGTGCTTAAGATCTAACATTAACACCCCTCTCCAGACTGTAGGTTTTTTCCTATACTGTACAAAGCTCATTAGAAGACAAGATGAATGAGAGACTATTTTCTACATTAAAGTGCCAGCAGAGACAGAGAATAAGAGAAAGGAGAAAAAAATAGGGAAAAAAATACATCAAGAAATAAGAGAGAAGTAACAGAGTCTCTGTAAGTAATCCACATCTTTAATATTTTGTAAAACTTACTGATTAAACAAAAAAATTATAAATAAATAAATAAAATATGTTTCAATGTGTAAATCAGTTACTTTTTGCCTGTACCCTAATACATGTATTTATGTTATCTATTACAGTCCTTAATCAGGTTTCACTTTTTACATTCATATTAGTTTACTCATTTAAAAGGCAATAATTAAGTGTTAAAGAAAAATGATTGTTTTTCATCATGCTCAAACATCTGATTAATCTAGTCAAAATTCTGCCAGTCAACTAATGCCTCATCTTCAGCAGTTCTAACATTTCAAGTCACCTAATCCCAAACAATCTAAATGGTAACCCTCCATTCTCAAGTGATTTTTTTTTCCTCCTGAATTGGCTAAAACATCAATCAACATAAAAATCAAAGACTGAATCACTCTATGAAAAATATGCCTGCACAAGCATGTTTATTGCAGCATTATTCACAATAGCAAAAACATGAAACCAACTGTGTGTGCTGCTCATCAAAAGAGGAGGACTGGATTTAAAAATGTGGTATATATACACAATGGAATATTACACAGCCAGAAAGAAGGACACAATTATGAACTTCGCAGCAACTTGGATGGACTTAGAGTCTATAATGCTGAGTGATCTTTCACAAAAACAAAGAGCTGAGTTCCACATGTTTTCACTCATAAGCAAATCTTGAACAGTTATCATAATGCTGTAAGAAAGGAATGAGCAATAGTTGGAAACTGCCAAGGGGGAAGGCGGGATTGGCAGTAGTGGGAAATCGCCGGGGGACGGGGGCACACTTCATCAACAAGGGTACCTGCATAATAAACATTTGTATACCTAACCCTGAATTGTTCCCCACATCTTCAAAATTAAAAATTAAAAAAAAATTTTAAAAATCAAAGACTGTTTCATGTTTCATGTCTCAGCCTGCCCAGGACTCAGCATACAACCAGGAAGCATGCAATAGGTACATGTGTCTGTGCCCCTATGGGCCTGCACATCCCAACTTTGTTTCACATCATTCAGACCTTTCCATCTACAAATGTATTGAAATCTGAATAACAACAGAGATGACAGTGCTACGCAGAATTCCCGGAAGTGTCAAGTTATAACTTTTGGAGTAGCTACTCGAAGCTGACTAGTAGTAGGAGAGATGACATGTGGTAAAGAGAATGGACAGTGAGTCAGACCATTTTGTGTTGAATCATGGTGCTGTTATTTACTAGTTTCCCTCTCAGGTTCCTCATCTGAAAAATGGAGTGATATGATGGCCTAGATTATAAATTGGGGCACAGAAGCTGATGAATGAGTGTTAGCTATCATTATGCAAAATTTACTAATAATTTCAAAATTTCTTTTGCGTGTGTTTTACAAGGCCTTTGTTTGTACATCAGTGCTTCCTTACATGAGGTCCATGGACCTTCTGCATCAGGTGCCTGGATTTGTTAAAATTCAGGTTCTAATTCCCAGATTCTGATTCCCAGATTGAATCAGAATCTAAAGACGTGGGTCTCCGGACACTGCATTTTAACATTTTATCCAGAAGTCTGAGAACCAGAATGTTTTTCACTTATACACAGTCCACTTATTTTACTTATTATTGTTTTTGCCTAAATTTTAAAAAATTTTTATTATAGTAAGACACTTAACATGAGATCTTTACCATACATTTTAAGTATACAATATGGTATTCTTAACTATAGGCATGATCTTGTACACCAGATCTCTAGAACTTATTTACCTTGTATTACTGAAATTTATATCTGTTGATTAGCAACTTCCCATTTCCCCATCTCTCCTACCCCTACAACCACCATTCTGCTCTCTGCTTCTACGAGTTTGACTATTTTAGATGTGTCATACAAATGGAATCGTGCAATATTTCTCCTGTGACTGGCTTATTTTATTTAGCATAAAATAATGTCCTCAAGTTTAAGCATATGCTAGCATATGACAGAATTTCCTTCTTTTTATGGCTGAATAATATCCCATCGTATGTATATATTGTAACATTTTCTTTATCCATTTATCCATTAGAGGATATTTAGGTTGTTTTCACCTGTTGACTATTGTGAAAAATACAGCAATGAACATGGGAGGGTCCACATCTCTTGGAGATCCTAATTTCAATTCTAGATAAATATCCAGAAGTGGGATTGCTGAATCATATGATAGTTCTACTTTTAAGTGTTTGAGGAACCTCCAGACTATTTCCCAATGTGGCTCCACCATTTTGCATTCTTACCAACAGTATACAAGGATTTCAATTTCTCCACATCCTCACCAACATTTGTCTTCTGTTATTTTGATAATAGCCATCCTAACAAGTATGAGGTGATGTCTCATTGGAGTTTGATTTGCATTTCCCTGATGATAAGTGATACTGAGCATCTTTTCATACACCTGTTGGCCATTTGTATATCTTCTTTACAATAGGATCTATTCAAGGCTTTGCTCTAATTTTAAAATCAGATTGTTTGCTGTTGTTTTTGTATTTTGCTATTGACTTAAATAGGTTGATTTTGTTATTGAGTTATAAAGAATTCCATATCTATTTTGGAAATTAACCCATTATCTGATAAACAGTTTGCAAATATTATCCCCCATTTCATAGGCTGCCTTTTCACTCTGTTGATTATTTCCTTTGCTGTGCAGAATGTTTTTAAATTTGCTATAGTCCCACTTGGCTGTTTCTGCTTTTGTTGCCTGTGCTTTTTATATGATAGCCATGAAGTCATTGCCATGACCAGTGTCATGAAAATGTTCCCCTGTGGCTTTTTTTTCTAGAAGTTTTACAATTTCAGATCTTACATTTAAGTCTTTGACCCATATTAAGTTGATTTTGTATATGGTATAAGATAAGAGTTCAATTTCACTCTTTTGCATGTGGATATCCAGTTTTCCACCTGTTAAAGAAAATATTCTTTCCCCATTGTGTATTCTTGGTACCCTTGTTGAAGATCAGTTCACCATATGTGTATAGATTTATTTGTGGATTCTTTAATCAGTTCCACTAGTCTACATGTCTGTCTTTGTGTCAATACCATACTGTTTTAAATACTGTTGGTTTGTAATATATTTTGAAGTCAGAAAGTGTGATGCCTTCTGCTTTGTTTTTCCTTCTCAAGAATGTTTTGGCTATTCAGAGTTCCTTGTGGTTCTACATGAATTCTAGAATTGTTCTTTTTTATTTCAGCAAAAAAAAAAAAATTGGGACTGATAGGGATTTCTTCCAATCTAGAGATCACTTGGGGTAGTGTGGACATTTTAACACAATATCCATGAACACAATCCATTAATGTCTTTCCATGTGTTTATATCTTTTTAAAATTGTTTTCATCAATGTTTTATAGTTTTTAGTGTGTCTTTCATTTTTTTAGTTAAGTTTATTCTCAAGTATTTTTATTTTCTTTGATTCTAAGTGACATTATTTTCCTAATTTCCTTTTCAGTTAGTTTGTTGCTAGTATATAGAAACACAATGGATTTTTAAAAACGTGGGGTACAATTCAGGATTAGGTGTACAAATGGTCATTGTACAGGTAAAGTTTGGGCCTCACTTTGGCCCCCACCTCACCTGGTTTGAGATCAGGTACCCTTACTGATGAAGTGAAGAAACACAACTGATTTTTATATGTTGATTTTGTATCCTACTACTTTACTGAATTCATTAATTCTAACAATGTTTTGGTGGAGTCTTTAGGATTTTCTACATAAAAGATCATGCCATCTGCAAACAGGTGTAATTTTACTTCTTTCTTTCTAACCTGAATGCTTTTTATTTTTATTTTCCTTGCCTAATTGCTCTGGCCAGAACTTTTAGTACTATGATTAATAGAAGTGCCAAGAGTGGGCATGTTTTCCTTGCTCTTAACCTTAGAGGAAGAGCTTTTGGTTTTTCACCACTAAGGATAATGTTTGCACTGGGTTTTTCATATCTGGCCTTTTTTATGTTGAAGTAATTTTTCTCTATTCTTAGTTTGTTGAGAGTTTTCACTCTGGAAAGTCTTTGAATTTTATCAATTTTTTTCTGCTTCCACTGAGTTGATCATGTGATTTTTATCATTCATACTATTAATGTGCTGTATCACATTAATTGTTTCATATGTTGAATCATTCTTCCATCCCGGGGATGAATCCCACTTGATCATGGTGTATGACCCTTTTTTTTTTTTTTTTTGAGTTGGAGTCTCACCCTGTCGCCCAGACTGGAGTGCAGTGGCCATTCCCGGCCACCACAGCCTCGACCTGCTGGGCTTCGGCGATCCTTCCACCTCAGCCTTCCAAGTAGCTGGAACTACAGGCGCGCACTACCATGCCCAGCTAATTTTTTTTGATTTATTGTAGAGATGAGGTCTCGCCAAGTTGCCCAGGCAGGTCTCGAACCCGCGGGCTCAGACAATCCACTCACCTCAGCCTCCCAAAGTCGGGGGATTACAGGCTGAGCCACTGAGCCCAGCTGGTGTATGATCTTTTTAATATGCTGTTTAATTTGGTTTGCTAGTATTTTGCTGAAGATTTTTGCGTTTATATTTATTATCATGTCCATTTCTAACTTAAATTTACTGTCTTACAAACCATAATGAATAATGATAAGAAGACAAAATGTAAATAAATTGTCCTTGCCAATAAATATGTGTAACATATCCAAGCCTAAGAATGATGCCCTGACTGGCAAACAATTCAGATGGTAGACTGATTAAAAGAACATCAGTTAAATCTGTTCCTTGGGTTTTGAGGAGACTTGTGTTAGGATATATATATAGCCTAATGTGTGTGCGTATAATATATATTTGAATATATATGTATATTTCTTAAATATATTATATGTATATTTTTATTATATATTATAATATAATAATTATATAAATATTAAAACATTATAATGTTATGTATACTTTTATTATGTATATATTTATAATTAGTTGTTATTGTTGTCCAGGCTGGAGTGCAGAGGTACAATCACAGGTCATCACAACCTTGACCTACTGGACTCAGGTGATCCTTCTGCCTCAGCCTCCTGAGTAGCTGGGACTGTAGGCACGTGCCACCACACCTAGCTAATTTTTTTTTTTTTTTTTTTTTTGTGGAGACAAAGTCTCACTATGTTGCCCAGGCTAGTCTTGAACTCCTAGACTCAAGTAATCTTCCCACCATGACCTCCCAAATTGCTGGGATTATAGGTATGAGCCACTGTGCCCAACCATTAGGCTTTATTAAGAGCTGGTATTTACTACCAAAAATGACATTCCTCCTCTAGCAAGTTGTGTCCTGCCCACAAAGCTAGTCTAAGAAATTAGAGGTTGTAAGACCCCATGGGAAACATAAGTTTTCATGGCAACATGAGGTACCAAAACCCAGAAGTTCAGTGTCTGATGCCTCTGGGGCACTACATGTATCTTACAAATGAGGTTCATTCATTCATTCAATAAATATTTTTGAGCACCTTCTATATGCTAGGCACTAGTCTGTTGGATGGTGGATGCCCTGAATCTATTGGTCAAGCCCCCTTCTGCCACTACATTTGTAAATTCAACTTCAGTTCTATATGAGAAATTTGTGAGAGTGGAAGGTTGGGGGATGTATGGGTGGGAGAGAGTGGAAAAGTAGAATATTTTAAAAGAAAGCATTTACAGAACTGAAATATACTGATATTAACATCTGTTGTAACAATGTATATTTTCTGGTGGGTTCTCATGCTTTCTCCCAAATCATCAAAGAAAAAGAACAGAGAGATACCTGGTGCTACATGAGGTTGCACCTGCAAATTCAGAGGCTATAGTGGGATTCTACTGACTATACCCTTGGATGGGGACAAAGAGGAAGAACTCCAACCGAGATACGCAATTATGTCTGTCCTTTCCAAATCTGAATGGATTCTTCTGCTAGATTTCCTGTGTTCAGAAAAACAAAAAATTTATGAGCATTTTTTATTAGCCAAAAACAACAGTTCTACCTGCTTCAAAATCTTGACAGTGGCACCAAGAGATATGCAGAGGGACTCAAGGGTAAGGAATGAACCCCAAGTGCCCTAACTCAGTTCTTGTTAAGGGCATGTTTAAGGTGTTTGTAGAGGACAGTTTACTCAGCCTACAAGAAATAAACAACATCAGGGTTTTGCTGTTTGCTTGTGATTTCCCCTAGATAATTCATTTGTCTGAGTTTAGAGTGCATTGTATTTGTTCCTTCGAAAACATGAAATTATGGTGGTTTCATTGAAAGGATGATTTAGGTTCCATTTACTACAAACATTAAGTACGTTTCCTATTTACTTTTTCCAGTTGTATTTTTAGCTGTCACTGCAAATCACCAGTGTTGCCAAATAGATGGGCTATACCTTGAAATAAAAAACAGAAACCACAGTTCAGATAACTTTAAGGTTCCGCGAATTTTAAAAAATACATTAAAGAGGGAGGCTGAGGTGAGTGGATTGCCTGAGCCCACGGGTTCAAGACCCGCCTGGGCAGGCGAGACCTCATCTCTACAATAAAATCAAAAAATTAGCCGGGCATGGTAGCGCACGCCTGTAATTCCAGCTACTCGGAAGGCTGAGGCGGAAGGATCGCCAGAGCCCAGCAGGTCGAGGCTGTGGTGGCCGGGAGTGGCCACTGCACTCCAGTCTGGGCAACAGAGTGAGACCCCAACTCAAAATAAATAAATAAATAAATAAATAAATAAAATAATATAAAGAGGTCCCATTTCCCACCTATCTCAATTTCTGAACTCTTCTGACAAATTTGTTTTGGAATTAATAACAAAATTCCAGAAGGGCATGCTGTAGTAACTCTCACTGGAAATAAGAGGAATAGAGAATTGTAAAAGAAAAGCCAGTCTAGGTTACCAAATACTTCGTTTCCAAATAATTCTGTCAGATGGTATTTGTAATCCAGACCATACCTGCGCTCTGAATTAAGCCCATCATTTTTTGCCCCATCCAAACTCATAGATCAATCTTTATCTGACATCAATTTCATGCTTTCCTCTGTAAAAATTGGCAGCCAGTGCTTATCCTCATCACCACATGGTGTGTCACAGAATCATTTCTTGACATGATGACTTCAGCTGTATTTGTTCCCCTTGTTTTGTTACTTTTCTCTAAGGGATCTATTTCACCTCCATATCATCTCAGTTTGTTCATTTCTTTACTAATGACCCTAAGGTACTTAGTGGGATTTTCATTCGTACATAATCAGCACAGTCTGATTTTGTGAGAAGAATTTAGGAGAAAAATAGGATTTTTCCTGAATTTTACCCCACATTAAAAAAAAAAGATTAAAAAAAAAGAAGAAAAATAGGATTTTTACTAGATAAGCTAATTAAATTATGAAATTGTTTCCACATTTTAAAAACTTGTCTTCATATTAACAAAATGAGATTTTTCTAAAAATAAAAGAAGTTGACAATTTAATTAGTCAAATGAAAGACATGGTAGAGACCCTCCATCAACAAGCTCTGATGCGGTCTTCACATATATAACAGGGAGACTGGTTATTAGCTGACCAGGGCCAGTGTAAAGAACATAATTGACTTGCTTATGCAAGCCACCATTTTCCCTAATATTCTTAGACTAGCTTTGTGGGCAGGACACAACAGTCAAATTATACCCATTTGTTTAGAGCCCAACTCAAATCCCCTTTCTCCATGAAACCTTTCTTGGTTATTGCAAGCAACATGATTTCTCCTTTCTTTTCATTCAGTTATGTTGGTACCTGTTTGTGAAGGGTCCACATACTTAGGAGAGGTCTACAGGAATTTGACATTGAAGAATTTCTGAGAGATCATGCTAGGAATAAAGATGACTACATGACATGGGAATCTCCACTTTAAGCAAAATTACTTTAACATATGCCATCATTTTCAGTCCTAGGAGTTAAGCCTCTACTATGTAGAACAGAAAATGATGGTAATGGACATGGTTACAGAGTACAATTTCTTAATCCAAGTGAGCCATTGCTCAGCTATGGATCTACATAGCTGACTTGGTTTATTTTCCTCTCCTCAATCCTATCTGAGATAGCTCTTTTTCTGTCTTATTTGGAAATCTTACTTTCTCCTTTATCATATCCTTCTTTCATTTTATCTCCAGGGAAGAAGACTAAGAAGGGACTACCATCATCTATTCTTCCTTTCCTAATCTATAGAGCAGAGCTCAGGATTATTTTGTTGTGTCTTCATAGAGCACTGACAGAAGGAACCTGGTCCTGTATAACTTCATATATTTCTCTATCGGAAACTGGACATAACGAAAGCATGTTCCATGAATTATGAAAGTAATGAGAGGAAAATGTGAAAAGACTGATAATAGAAACAGATTTTCTAACCTGGATTATGAAAAATCAAAGAGTCATTTGATAATAAACTAAGTATTAAAGTATTTTAAAAGTACTTTTTTTTTTTTTTTTTTTTAGACAAGGTCTCACTCTTTTGCTCAGGCTGGAGAACAACAGCCCAGGCTCACTGTAACCTTGACCTCCAGGATCCAAGTGATCTTCCTACCTTAGTCTCTTGAGTAACTAGGACTACAGGTACATATCTCCATCTCCTCTCTCTCTCTCTCTCTTTTTTTTTTTTTTTTTTTTTGTAGAGACAGGGTCTTGCTATGTTTCCCAGGCTGGTCCAAAAAGTACATTTTGATCACTGTTATCAATATTAAGGTTAGACAAGAATGACATAAGCTGAAATGGTGAAATAGGAAATCGAATTTTGATAAAGAAATAATTTTTATGGCTGGAAATAGAAGCAAATTACCCAAGAAGGAAGAACATTCTTCATTGGTGGTGTTCAACAGGATGGTTTTCATCTGCTGGAAATGGTTTAAATGGAGCAGAGTAATGTACAAGGCAAAATTGTAAGATTAAAATCTATGAATCTCTGATGACAGACTAATCAGAACTTTAATATCTAGTTCACCACATCATGAGCACAATACTATACCCAAAGTTGAGATTAGGAATAAAACCATAATGGACATAATCATTCCCTTCCCAGAGTCAGGCTGTATCTAGGCTGTCTTCAATCTAACTGGGATTGTCAATTGATTCTGTTGACAGAATTGTCTTCAATCTAACTGGGATTGTCAACAGGTTCTATTATCTATTACCTAGTGCCTGCATTTAAAAAATATTCTTTATACATGATAGAAAGCAAAGGCAAATACTCTAAATATGTTTATGTGAAATTCTTTTGGACATCAACAAATATGTATTGTAGCATAGTTTTAGTAAGCACATTTTGTGAAATGCAAGGAATAAACTGATAGAGAAAAGAATGATGATTGCTATAAGACTAGGATACAAAAACTCCAATTAATGGCTTTTGAATACACTTAGCCAACAATTGGATTCAACATTTTAAAAATGTATATCATTATGAGTGAGCAAATACTTTGTTTGAAAATTCCCTGGCATTTATTATTATTTCCTCTAGTTAAATAAGCATTAAGGTTTATTGTAACACCTTTGAACAGTTGAAGAAAGTATAACAAATACAGTAAAAACTATTCATATTTCCACCATCCAAAGTTAACCACTGTTAACATTTTAGAATCTATTTCCTCCCAGTCTTTAAGATCACATTTTATTAGCAGTATTGCTTTTTCCTTTTAGAATTCTTTCCTCTTTTTTTTCACCATGAGATAAACATCATACCATTAAATTTCCTTCCAAAATATTATTTTTAATGTCTACAAGATGTTTTATCAAAAGGATGCACTACAAAAAACACTTAGTATTTCATTATTGCTGAAGATTTCAGTCAATCATCATCAAGAGTTAGGAAGCAGAAGTCTCCCTGTCTCCTGACTTTATTTTACCCTCTAAATATTATGCAAGTGCATCTAGTGGGGGTAACTTAATTTACACATGAATGCTATATATAAGAGAGACTGTGTGGTGTAGATTTTAGCTTTCTAGCCTTTGCAGAACAGAAGGGCTAACAGGAACAAGGTTGGAGGGATGCTGAACCTTGATCCACCATGTTCACTCCAATATTGTCAATAAGTTTGAGAGGAATGTCTTTGACACAGATTTCTGGAAGTGAAATTGCTAAGCCAAAGAATAGAAATCTTTTAAACTCTTCAAATACATTGCCAAGCTGCTTTCCAGAAAAGTCTTATCACCATATACACACTATATAGTAATCAAAATATGAAAGTGAAAATCTCATTGCACCTGTATCACTATTGGCTGCTGACTCTTTTTAAAAAATCATATTGATGCTTATTTTTTAAAAGTCAATATTTCTCCATATGAGAATTGGCAATAATGCTGTAAGGAAAACCAATACTTCTGAATATATTTATTCAAAATGAAGCTTATACTAACTCTTCAAAGAAGGTCCTCAGATTCAAGACCACTATCAATGGTGAAAATCTGATCATAACAGTCTAGTTATCCCTGCATTAGTAAGAAAAACAAAGAATCTCTCTAGGATATCCAAAGGACTTTTAGATTATGTGTGTCCCTGAAGAGCCATTGCAAATGAAGTCCTCAACAACAACACAGCTAATCACAATGTTTGCCTTCAAAAGAGGCACTCGACAGAGAGCCTGTGCAGGGCCTCTGAAGTGAAAGGTCCCTGTGTGAGATGGGAGCAGAGGTTCTGCAGTATCAGTGATGGCTGTGGCAAAAGGCAAGGGATGGATGGGATACAGACATTTGAAGCTGTTTTTCTTACTAGAAAACAGTGGCAGAGTGAAGGCACGAACTGGGGCTTCTTTATCCACCTGTAATTTCCATCAGCATCTCTAAGCCAGACTTATTAGATAATCAATCTACATCAAACTAGTCTCTTGGTAAGTAAATAGAACTTCAAGGAAAGTCTCTCTGGTTGTCCGAGATCTATTCAGACTGTGGCACCTACGCCCTATGTATATACAAATCCTGGAGTTGCCATTCTTGGAACTCATGTTAGCACTTCTACTCTTTCTACTTACTCTTTCAGTGTAAGAGTAGAAGTTTAAAAGATTCCCTAAAAAGTCCTCATCTCCTGCCCTGGGTGGATTCCAAATAGCTCCAACTATATGCAGTTCATAGAGTTAACATAAGTATAATCATCATTTCTGTGTAGGGCAGTTTCATCTCATTTTATAAAAGCCCCTCAGACTACCTGAAAGGGAGGAGGCTTACAAAGACAACATTTTAGTCTGTTATACAGGCAGTACTGCACTTGCTGGCCATAACCTGTGAACTTGAGAGTTCATGTTCTCTTTTCACTCCCCTCCACTCCACTCTCTTTCCCTTCCTTCCCTTTCCTTCTTGCCTTTCTCCTCCTTTCTCTTTTCTCTCTGTTTCTCCCCTCCCCTAACTTCTGCTTCTCTTGACTTTTTCTCTTGACTTTTATACTATTCTTCTCTTGTTACTCATTGGCTAATCTCTCTCTCAGATGTATACTTCTGGACCAATCAGTAGCCACTCCTTTCCCCAAAAGCATCTGCCAATGCTTCTGAGCTGAGGGCTTGCAGGGAGGCAGTTTAGGTAGAACAGTAGTTGTCAAAGCGTCGTCCTGAACTACCAGCAGTAGCAGCAGCATCTGAGATCTTGCTGGAATAACAAATTCTCAGGCCCCACAACAGACCTATTCAGTCAGAAACTCTGGGGTTGGGGTCAGTCATCAGTGTTTTAACAAGTCATCCAGTTGATTCTAATACACGTTAAAGTTTGAGAACTATTGGGCTGGAAGATATAAATGTGGGTGGTACTGTGACACTTGGTATGGTATCCCAGGGGAAAATCATTTGACTTGGATTCTATGATCAGGTAAGTGAGACTGGGCAAAGCTATTTTATAAGAGAAGACCAGCATGCAGCAAATTATATGATTCCAAATTATATGGTCAACATACTCTTTTTACCAAAAATAAAAAAAGTAACATCCAAGGGCCAAAATCAGTAGCAGTGCAAAAAACAGAATAGTGTTCAAGATAAAAATGTTAATGTGGAGTTTCACTTTTAAAACTTGTAAAAGGAGGTGACAGTACTGGGATTTTCCAAAGGAGCATAGTAGTTGTCTTTAACGTTTAAACTACCGTCTAATGTGGTAGAAAGAGCCCCAGATGGGAAGTCGGAGGAACTTGATCTTGGGCAAATCAGGACCTCAACTTCTTCATTTGTAAAATTAGTGATAGCTACATCTTCTCTAAGGTCTCATTTGTTTTTAGAATTGCTTTATCATTTAATGTGACTCTTTGAGATGGACCTAAAAACTACCTTGACAGCATCTGCTGCCCTTCAGATTTTGTGATTTTTAAATAGGGGATAGAGCCTCCAAGTGCACATCAGCACATGGGCTGCAAAGAGCTCCTTTTGTGTGAAGTTATGATTATCAGAAGAAAAAGAAAAGCAGGACAAAGTGGTCTCAGGAAAGGAAAAACTGGGGTATAACTCGAGTTGTTAGGAAAGTCTGTGGCAAGAGCCAGAGAAGAGAGAATAAAAGAAACTGCCGACATAAAAACAATCCCCATCTAGGCTTTACAGCTGGAGCATCAGCTCCCCAGTGATTGGAACCTGGTTGGAAATTTTCTTGGCAAAGCCTGGAGGCACCCACAGAAGATGGAAGGAGTCTGCAGGAAAGGAGCACATAATTAAGTGGGGAGAAAAAACACAAAAAAGTCCAGCATGGACTATTTCTGTCCTAAAAAACAAATTGTTTTCTGCTAAGGAACTCTGAAAGATTTACAAATTTTTTTAGCCCATATCTCTATTAAAAAAAAAAAAAACAACAACCAGGAAGTCAAGGTTGACATGACATAAAGCAAGTAACATTTCTAGCACAAAGTATCTCCTATCTCTCCTCCCAACCCCACAAAACAGTGACTTGTCCAAGGCCACAAGGCAGAACCAGGACTCAGTCCCAACTTTAGGATTCACAGAATTTTCCAACAGCATCAGCCTATTACACCCATTTTACTTTCCATCCTATTATCCATCCTATTTGACTCAAGATATCAACCTGATTTGATCCCTGTTTTGGTTTTAAACACACACAAATTCAGCCTTATTGATATCATATAAAGCAGTAAGGCATACACTCAGTTCTCCAAGCACCAACCTGGCTTCCTAAGGAAAAAATAAACTATATGTCTATCTCATTTTCATCATTGTCTGTTGTAGGAAGACGTAAACTGTGTTAATGTTTATCGTTTACGTCAAGGTTTGAGATAACTTTTCAAAGGCTAAATCTTCTCAGAGAAGTTACTTGGATTAGCAATTCTAAAAAGTCTTTATGTATTTATGTTAATCTCTTGCCTGAAAGAATAATTTTTGCACAGATAAAAGCATAAGTGAAAAACAGCTATTGTGTATGCACAGTAGCATATTTTTAAACCCTATTAAGAAGGAGAGGATAACAACAAAATGTGTCCTAAGAATCCAGGTCTATACTTTACATCACTGGGAGTTATGGCGTTGAATCAGTGCATGCTGGATGGAAACTTTTTCCCTAATGTGTGTACAATTTTATAGGTTCCTTGACTACAGAGCAAAATCCACAAGTACTATGCGGCTTCTTAAGTCTATAATTCTTTAATAGCTTTTGATTTTAATGTTTCTGTCCCTATTTGTTCAGTAAATGGTTCGTTTTAGATTGAAAATCAAAGATAATTGAGCACAAAGGCACTGCCTTGCTGTTTAAGGGTTAAACGTCCAATAAATAGGCAGCAAGTTGAAACTTACGAGACAGAGGAAGAGAAAGTTCTGGTCTGTCCCTTTAAAACATTTTTCATTTTTTGTGGAAATTAATGCTGGATATCTATTGACCTCTGAACCAAAATCAGTGCTAATATATAATGTTGAAGCCAGACCCTGACAAGGGAGGTAGAATCTCTTGCTAGTCTCTTTATTAAGGAACTGAGAAAGGTTCAATACTGAGCAACATAGATGATTAAGGATGGAGGAAAAGAATGAGTAAAGGGCCCACAGGTCTTCACAATAAAGATGAATAGCCAATGGTTCTACTTCTACTTAAAAGAGAAAACAGAATGGCCCAGAGCTCACATGCTATTTCCTAAACTTAGTTGGAAAAACCAGCTCAATTATTATTATTTTAAAATTTAGATTCAAGGAGTACATGTGCAGGTGTACTCCTTAAAAGTTTGAAGATGAAAGCTTCTGCAATAAATGTTTTATTAAGCATAAAGAGTATCTACACTTCCAATGGAAGCAATTAAACCAATTCTAGCTGCCAGGGAGAGGCAAATGCACACTAATGTCAGATTTCTTTTTTATTTATTTATTTATTTATTTATTTTAATGATAAAGATATGGGGTACAATTCAGGGTTAGGTATACAAACATTGGTTATGCAGATACCCTTGTTAATGAGGTATGCCCCTCCCTCCCCTAGCAATTTCCCTCAATGGCTTATCCCACTCCCCCTCCCCTGACAGTTTCCCATTACTGCCAAACACTTTCTTATAGTTTTATAATTGTTCAAGTTCCTCTTATGAGTGAGAACATATGGTACTCTGTTCTTTGTTTCTGTGATAGATCACTAATTATGATCGACTCTAAATTCATCTAAATTGCTGCTAAGTTCATATATATGTCCTTCTTTATGGCTGTATAATATTCCATTGTGTATATGTACCACATTTTTTTTATCCAGTTCAGCTTCCATGGGCAACATGGTTGCTTCCATGTTTTTGCTATTGTGAATAGAGCCGCAACAAACATACGTGTGCAGGAATCTTTTTTGTAGCATGATTTGAGTTTCTCCGGGTATATTTTCAATAGGGGAATTGCTGGGTCATATGGAAGGTCAATTTCTAGTTCTTTCAGAAATTGCCACATTGCTTTCCAAAGAAGTTGCACTAGCTTGCATTCCCACCAGAAGTGTAGAAGCATTCCTTTTTCTCCATATCCTCGCCAGCATCTGTTGTTATTTGTTTATTAACAATGGCTATTCTTATTTGGGTTAGGTGGTATCTCAGTGTGGTTTTGATTTGCATTTCTCTGACGATGAGTGAGACTGAGCACCTTTTCATGTGTCTGTTTGCTGCCCATATAGCTTCTTCTGATAAGTGTCTATTCATGTCTTTTGCCCACTTTTTAAAGGGGTTGTTTGTTTTTTTCCTTTTGGAGCGTTTGAGTCCCTTGTAGATCCTAGATGTTAGGTTGGAAAATATTTTTGCCCATTCTGTGGGTTGTCTCCCTGCTCTCTTGATGGTTTCTTTTGCATTGCAGAAGCTCATTATTTGGTGAGGTCCCACTTGTCTATTTTAAGGATTGGCCTTTAGGGTTCTGAATAGGAACTGGTTGCAGTTCCAATTTCCATAAGGGTGTCTCCTGAATTTTCTAAGATTCTTATAGTTTGAGATTTTACGTTTAGGTCTTTGGTCCTTTTAGAATTAATTTTTGTGTATGGTGATAAATAAGGGTCCTGTTTCAATCTTCTGCATGCGGTCAGCCAGTTTTCCCAACACCATTTACTGAATAGGTTCTCCTCTCCCCAGTGGTTGTTGTTGGAGTCTTTGTCAAAGATGAGTTGGCTGAAGAATTGAGGCTTTGCTTCTGAATCTTTATCCTGCTCCATTGGTCTATGTGCCTGTCCTTGTACCAATACCAGGCTGTTTTGATTACTGTAGCATTATAGTAAAGTTTGAAGTCTGGAAGTGTGATACCTTCTGCTTTGTCTCTTTTGCTAAGGATTGTTTTGGTTATTTGTGGTCATTTATGTTTCCATATGAATTTCCATGTTGTCATTTCCAGGTCTGAGAAAAATGATGTTGGTAACTTAATGGGTATTGCGTTGAATCTGTAGATTGCCTTTGGTAGCATGGACATTTTAACGATGTTGATTCTTCCTATCCATGAGCATGGAATATTTTTCATTTGTTTGTTTCTTCTTGGATTTCTTTGAGCAGCATTTAGTAGTTCTCATTGCAAAGGTCTTTCACTTCTCTAGTTAGAAAGATGCCAAGGTATTTCTTTTTCTTTTTCTTTTTTTTGGGAGGCCATTGTGAATGGTATTGTGCTTTTAATTTGGTTCTCTGCCTGCTTGTTGTTGGTGTATAGAAATGCAACTCTCCTTTGCATGTTTATTTTGTACCTGGAGACTTTGCCAAAGTCCTTTATCAGTGCAAGCAGGTTTTTGACAGATTCTCTTGGATTTTTAAGGTACAGGATCATATCATCAGCAAAGAGGGGTAACTTGACTTCCTCTTTTCCTCTTTGGATACCCCTGATTTTCTTCTCTTGTCTAATTGCCCAAGCTAAGACTTCCAACACAATACTGAACAAGAGGGGTGAGAGTGGGCAGCTTTGTCTTGTTCCAGTTTTCAGGGAAAATGTTCCAGTTTCTGTCCAGTTAGCAGTATGTTAGCTGTGGATTTATTGTAGATTGTGCTTACTATTTTAAGGTATGCTCCTTCTATACCTAGGTGTTTAAGGGTTTTTATCAAGAAGCGATGTTGGATTTTATCAAAAATTTTTTCTGCATCTAATGAGATCATCATGTGGTTCTTAGTTTTACATCTGTTGATGTATTTAATGACACTTATGGTGTTGTGAATGTTGAACCAGCCCTGCATCCTGGGGATGAAACCTATTTGGTCATGGTGGGTGATTTTTGAGATGTGCTTTTGGATCTTATTTGCTATCTTGTTGAGGATTTTTGCATCCATGTTCATAAGGGGTATTGGCCTGTAGTTCTCTTTCTTTGTTGGATCTTTACCCGGTTTGTGTATCAGTGTGATGTTAGCTTCGTAAAATGATTTGGGGAGAATTCCATCTTTTTCAGTTGCCTAGAATACTTTCAGTAGGTTTGGTATCGGCTCATCCTCTTTTCCCATTTAGATAAACTTGATTTCCTTCTCTTGTCTAATTGCCCTAACTAGGACTTCCAACACAATATTGAACAAGCAAGGTGAGAGTGGGCAGTCTTGTCTTGTTCCAGTTTTCAGGGGAAATGTTTCTAGTTTCTGTCCATTTAACAATATGTTAGCTGTGGGTTTATCATAGATGACACTTACTATTTTGAGGTATGTTCCTTCTATACCTGGCGTTTCAGGGTTTTTATGAAGAAGCGATGCCGGATTTTATCAAAAGCTTTTTCTGTATCTAATGAGATAATCATGTGGTTCTTGTTTTTACATCTGGTGATATATTTAATGACACTTATGGTCTTGTGAATGTTGAACCAGCCCTGCATCCTGGGGATGAAGCCTACTTGGTCATGGTGGATGATTTTTGAGATGTGTTTTTGGATCCAATTTGCTAGAATCTTGTTGAGGATTTTTGCATCTATGTTCATAAGGGATATTGACCTGTAGTTCTCTTTTTTTGTTGGATCTTTACCTGGTTTGGGTATCAGTGTGATGTTAGCTTTGTAAAATGATTTGGGGAGAATTCCTTCTTTTTCAATTGCCTGGAATGCTTTCAGTAGGATTGATATCAGCTCCTCCTTGTATGTTTTTTAGAATTCTGCTGGAAAGTCATCCAGTCCAGGGCTTTTTTTGGTAGGTAGTTTTCGTATGACAGAGCCAATTTCCTGGGTTTTTATTGGTCTTTTTAGTGACTCAATGTCTTCTTGTTTCAAAGTGGGGAGGTTGTGTGATGTCAGAAAGTTCTCCATTTCATTTAGGTTATCAGGTTTGTCTCCATATAGGTGTACATAGTAATCTCCAATAATCTTTTGTATTTCTTTGGGGTCAGTTGTGATTTGATCTTTTGTATTTCTGATTGTTTTTATTTGGGCTTTTTCTCTCTTTTTCTTGGTCATTCTGGCTAGGGGCCCAACAATCTTGTTAATTCTTTCAAAGAAACAACTTTTTGTTTTGTTGATGTTTTCTATGATATTTTTGTCTTCTATGTCCCGTATTTAGGTTCTTATTTTTGTGATTTGGATTCTTCTGCTAAAGTTGGCGTTTTGGTGGTCTTCTCTTTCCAGCTCCCTTAGGTGGTTTGTTAGGCTCTCAACTCTGATCTTTCTGTTTTCTTGATGTATGCTCATAGAGATATAAATTCCCCTCTGAGAATTGTTTTCAGGGCATCCCAGAGGTTTTGGTAAGATGTTTCTTCATTTTCATTTGTTTCCAGGAATTTTTCAATTTCTGCTTTGATTTCAGTGTTGACCCAGTAGTTGTTCAGCATCATGCTGTTTAGTGTCCATGTCTTTGTGGGCTTTGGAGAAATTTTGTTTGTGTTTATATTTATTTTTATTCTACTGTGGTCTGAGAATGTGCATGGCAAGATTTCAACCTTGTGGGATTTGTTTATGCTTGATTTATGGCTGAGTATGTGATCAATCTTGGAGTATGTTCAATGTGGTAATGAGTAGAATGTATATTCTGTGGTTGTTGGGTGGAAAAATCTGTAGGTATCTTTTAAGTCCATTTGGTCGCATGTCAAGTTTAGGTTCTAGATCTCCTTGTTGATTTTTTATCTAGATGACCTATCTAGGGCTGCCAGTGGGATATTCATGTCCCCTGCTATAATAGTGTTAGAGTCAATCTCTTTTTTTAGTTTACTTTGTAGTTGCTTTATAAATGCTGGTGCTCCTGTGTCAAGTGCATATGTTTAGGATGGATATTTCTTGTTGATGGATTGAATCTTTTATCATAATGTAGTGTCCTTTTGCATCTTTTTAAATTTTTGATAGCTTAAAGGTTGTTTTGTTTGATATTAAGATTGCAACTCCTGCCTTCTTTTGTGATCCATTTGAGTGGAAACTCATTTTTCAGCCTTTAACTTTGAGTCTGTGTGCATCCCTTGAAGTAAGATGAGTCTCCTGGTTGCAGCAAGTAATTGGGCCAGTTCATCATTCTGTGTCTTCTCAGTGATGCATTTAGTCCATTCACATTCAGGCTGATTATTTTTTATGTTATTTATTTATTTATTTATTTTGAGTTGGAGTCTCACTGTCACCCAGACTGGAGTGCAGTGGCTGCTCCTGGCCGCCGCAGCCTCGACCTGCTGGGCTCCGGCGATCCTTCCGCCTCAGCCTTCCAAGTAACTGGAATTACAGGCATGTGCTACCATGCCTGAGTGATTTTTTTATTTATTGTAGAGACGAGGTCTCACTGCCCAGGCAGGTCTTGAACCCGCGGGCTCAGGCAATCCACTCACCTCAGCCTCCCAAAGGCACGGGATTACAGGCTGAGCCACCGAGCCCAGCTCAGGCTGATTATTGAAATGTGATTGGTTATCCTTGTATGAGGTTCTTATAAGGTTTTTCCTTTGTTTACTTGTTTTCTTTGGTGTTAATGTATGCGTGTGTTTCAAGTTTCTTGTTACACTGTTTTCTTTGGAGTTAATGTATGGGTGTGTTTTCAAGTTTCTTGTTACACTATTTTCTGCTGATTCTGTGCTCTGCTGTTCTCTTGGGAAGTTTGTGGTCAATCCTTTTCTTCTTTCTTCTGTGCTTAATACCTTTTGAAGTGTCTCTTGTAGAGCTGGTCTGGAAGCTGCATAATCTCTTAGGGATTGGATGTCTGGGAAGGATTTTAATTCTCCATCACTTATGAAGCTGAGCTTGGCTAGACAGGAAATTCTTGTTCGAAGTTGTTTATCTTTGAGGACTTTGAATATAGGACTCTAGTCCTTTCTTGCTTGTAGTGTTTCTGCTGATAGGTCTGCTGCTCTTCTGATTGGTTTTCCCTGGTAGGTAATCTGACCTTTCTCTCTTGCTGCCTTTAGTACTTTTTCTTTTGTGCCTACTTTGTATAGGCAAATTACTATGTGTCTAGAGGTTGGTCTTCTCATTTGATGTCTTGTGGAGGTTCTCTGTATCTCTTGTGCTTGGCTGGTCACATCTCTGGTGAGATGGGGATAGTTTTATCGGATTACTTCCTGAATATTTCCTCTAAGTTGTTCTCCATTTCCCTTTCTTCTTCTGGGATACCAATCAGGTGTAGATTTGGCCTCTTGATATAATCACACACCTCTTATAGGCTTTGTTCTTTCTTTCTGAGTCTTCTTTCTATGTTTTTTACAGATCAGGTTAATTCCATGTTCTGGTCTTCAAATTCTGAGATTCTTTCTTCAGCTAGATTAATTCTGCTTTCCATGCTTGTCATCTTGTTATTTATTTTCTGGATGAAATTTTTTATTGCCAAAGTCTCTGTTACAAGTTCTTTCAGTGTTGCATCTTGTCTTTCTTGAGTCTTATTCACTCTTTCCATCCATTCTCTATCCCTGTTGTATTCTGGGGACAGTCATTGGTGACTTCCCTTGTTTGGGCAGTAAGGTCTGATTTTTCAGGAGTTTTGTCTTTGGTACACTAGAAATTACCTAAGGTCTTCCTTTGGTTTTTCTTCATTTGTGATAGATCTCTTGTTTTTCTCTTTAGTTCTGTTATTCAGTGTCAGTAGGAGAGGTTTTCTCTTCTGGTGTTTGCTCAGACCTCTATTCTTCCCTGATCTGGACTCTGGATTTGTTCTGTTTTGGAATAGGAAGGTGGATGGTAAGCTTTGCTGTCTCTTGTAGTTTTTGAAATTCAAATAAAGTGGGGGATGGGGCACACTGATCTCTTTGGAGTTCTTCCTCCCCTTTTCTGGCCACACCCTTTGTCCCACAGTTGGATCAGGGTAGGGGGTGGGGCGCCTGGAACTCAGCACTCATCAGGTCCCGCTAAAGTTTGTGCTCTCAAGATATTCCCTTTGGGTCACAATCAAGCCCTGAGTAGTTGATTCGCCAGTCACAGAGATCGGATCTGTTGGTCCATGGTGACCAAGTCAGAGCACTTTCCTGCCCCACCTTCAATATGGTGGTGGGGTGCCTCTCTTGTCCTCCTCCATGGGAACTTGCCTCTGGACTCTGTCCATAGCCCCTTCCAGTGCCCTGCAAGGTGCTGAAGTGATGAGACAAAGCCTGGAGGAGCAGTCTCTCTCCTGTTTCAATGTTAAGGGAACACCTGGGACAATAGTGTCTCCCGACTGCTTTTCCAAACGAAAACTTCTGTCCGTTTTAAAAAAGCAATTGTGCTCTGCTTCTGCAATCTAGGAAGAGCCAAGGATGAAGTATAGAAGCTGCAGCACCAGCTGTTGCACCAGGGGCCTGGCCACCCGCTCACGAGCCCCACTTAGACAGTCTCTCCTAGCATTTTCTTGCCAGGGAGGGTTTGTTGATCAAAAAAAGAAAAAAGAAAGAATAGAATAGAAAGAGAAAATGGCACTTGGCTTCTGCATCCTGGGATTGCTAGGGTCTAAGCCCAGATGCTGTGGCACCAGCTGCTGCACCAGGTGAGCTCTGGCCACTAGCTCCCTAGTCCTCACTCAGTTAGCCACTCACACACCCACTCGCTCACCAGCACATACACAAAATTTCCACACACTCACTCACACAGGGACTTGTATAGTTCAACTGGCTCGGCTGCCATCTTCCCTGCCCTCGAAGTCAGATTTCAAATATCAATTTGCAACTCCTAGAGGGCCAGTTTCTTAGGGCTGGTCTATGAACCACTTTTATCAGAATCTCTAAGGGAGCTTGTTAAGAGGCAGATACCATCTCCACTACCCCCCAGACTAACGAGTCAAAACTATATTAGAGCTTGAGTTCCCAGCTTTAACAAATAAAAACACAAATACTAATAAATAAATAAAACAACAAATAATAATTCCCTAGTTGGGGTCTAGGAGTCCAAAATTTAACAAGTACCCAGGGTGTGTCTTAAGCATACCAAAGATGGAAAACCACTGGCCTAGGAAATGTGGGTTAAAATCATAATGAACTATCACTACACACCTTCTGGAATGGCCAAAATTTTTTTTAAAAAAGTCAACAACAAAAATTATAGTGAGAATGTAGAACAAATGAAATTCTCATACACCAGCAGTGAGAGCATGAAATGATACATGCACTTTAAAAAAGGTCTGAGAGTTCCTTAGAAAACTAAACATATGCCCACCCTATTACTCAGCAATTCCACTCCTAACTACCCAAGATAAATGAAAACATATGTTCACACAAAGATTTGTACAAGAATGTTTATAGCAGTTTTATAATGAAAACCCTAAACTGAAAAGAGCCCCTGTATTTGCCAATAGCAGAATGGACCAACAAACTGTCACATATTTGTTCAGTGGAAATACTGCTTGCAATAAAAAAAACAATGAATGATTGATACATGCAACAACAGGGATGAATCTCAAAAACATACTGAGAGAAAAAGTCTTATTCAAGAGTATGTATTACATGATTCCAATTATGTAAAGAACTAAAACAAACAGAACTGTTCTATGGTAGAAAAAGCAAAGTGGTTTCCTCTGGTAGGGAGGGGGTGGGACTTAACTGGGAAGAAGTATGAGATCATTTTGTGGGGTTTTGGTAATATTCTATATCTTGATAAGCATTTAGGTTACGAAGGTGTATGCAGTTGTCAGAACTCATTAAGCAATACACTTAAGAGTCCTATAGTTAATTTTTAAATAAATTTTACTTTAAAGAAATAAACCAATATTCAACTCTAGTTATGTTGGTGAAGTATTTCAGAAGTATACTGATGTCTGAAACCTACTTTGAAACATATCAAAAAACAAAATGAATAGAGGGTTGGAGATTACACACACACACACACACACACACACACACACACACATTAAAACAAATATTGTAAAATGTTAATGCTAGAACCTAGATGGTGGGCATATGAGGGTCCACTACAAGGTCCTTTTACCTTCTGTATGTTTGAAATTCTTCAAAGTTAAATGTTGCAGGGGGAGGGGAATCACTGACCAGAAAAACCAGAATTTTCTGGCTAGGGACACCTATTCTGAAGAGGCTTCTATCTCTATCTTTAGGAAACTTTCACCAATACTGCCCAGGAGAAAGTCATTCTGATCAACCTCAGTACACATCTGGGAAACTCAGACTTACCCTCTAACGGGAGAACTTCTCTTCCTTGTCACCCTCTTCTGAACACTGAGTCTCCTCCTCGTTGCCTTGAATTTTCAGCACTTCCTTTTGTCTTCTACTGAGGAACTCTTTTTTCACCTGTGTAAATCATGACACAGAAAGGAGGCTCTCAAACACTTGGTCTCTCAGCTTTAGCACAGCTTGCTTTTAGCACACATATAAATGGTGTCTGCTTCAGGAGAGACAGCAAACTGTGTCCACTGCAGCTTTGGACTTCCATGGTTCTTAAGTCTTGGTTCTCAAGTAGAATCAGTCTTAGAGGTGGCTCTACAATTCTCTAATAAATCACTCAGAGAACCGTTTTGACTAACCACCCTTTGTACTGGCCACACTCTGATGAACACACAGAAGGGATGAGAGTTTGATTTTTGAGAGTTTGCTGTTTGTGAATTGTCTTTCCTGGTTTCTCTTTTTAAGATCAGGCACAATTAGCTGGCAATTGCCAGCAAAACACTAGCAATTATAATACAGTCTGCTGTTTCCTCACTCTTTGTAATAGCCATGCCATGGTGATTCATTAAGCAAAAAGGGTTCCTGGATTGTTCCTGAATCAGACCCAGCAAGGTCTGTTTGTTTACTTGAAGTTTGATCTATCATTGTAGGTTAAAAGATTATTTTAGCAGGTAGGAGCTAGAAAAAAGTGTAATTGTGCAACAAGGGCTGCTGAAGGTCAAGGTAATGCTTTTATATCCTTGGAGGATGCAGCCCTGGTTTAAGAGAGGTTAGTGCAGAGAATAGTCTTATGTGAAAGCTTCTCATTTTCTGCTTACATTTGCAACATTTACACCTTAGTTTTCCACCTGATTACAAAAGTATTACTAGCTTGATAAAGAACATTTGGAAAGCGCAGAAAAGCATAAAGCAAAAATAACAAAATTCACCTATTGTTTCACCATTTAAGAGAAGCACTATTTTTTGAATATATATCATTTTGCCTTTTCTGTTTGTTATTACTGCTATGCACTACCCACTTTTACACATAAGAATTATTAACAATTTGCTTTATTATTTCCTATTCAGAAAGTATTCAAGGCAATTTAAATTCCTAAACTGACTATGTGCATGATTATTTATTTATTATTATTTCTATTTATTATAAAAATAAGAAACTCTGTAAAAGATTCAAATAACTTTAAAACTTTTCTGTAGCAATAAACCTCAAAATGTCAGTTTCCTTAGATCAACTTGTTTATTGCTTGGTCCATCATAGTCTAACACAGGTTGTCAAAAAACAATAATGGTGGGCTCTACTTCACAGTCATTCAGGGACTCTCTCATCTTGTGACCCCACTCTTCTTTTGGTCCTTGCCCTCCTCTGCTTTCCGCCCAGAAATAATCAAGAGGGCATAGAGAAGGTCCACACATCCACTCACAAATACCTCAGCATGGAAGTGGACTATGTCACTTCCATTCATATTCCATCGGGAATAACTAGTCACATGGCTTTATTTATATACAAGTCCGGTGCATACCAAGAAGAAAAGAAGAACACAGGTATAGGGCAAGACTAACAGCTTTCATGGCATGTTTGTTAAACTTTCCCTCATATATTAAATTTATAAACATAGAATTGCTTAGTCCAAGGTTAGAAACACTAATTTTGATAAAGTCAAATTATTTTCTATAAAAACCAATTTATATTCCCTCAACAGTATAGTATCCTACATTTTGTTAACACAAGGCATTTTCATTATTTTAAGTATGTGTCAATTTGGAAAATAAAAATGTACTATCTTGGAGTTTTATTTGGCATTTATTTATTTATCAGGGAGGGTGTGTACCTTTGCATATGAGATCATTGACATTTCTTTTGCTAACTGCCTTTTCTTGTCCCTTGGCATTTTTCTTTTGGGTTGTTCATTTTACTTATTGATGTATTCTATCTATCTATTAATTTTATATTAACTTTTGTCATATGTTTTGCAAATACTTCCATGGTAGTTGCTACTTTATGCTAATTTTATGGATCATTTAACATACTGAATTTTAATATTGGAGATATAGTCTGATATGTGAGCTTTTCCATCTATGGCTTCTGATTTTACTGTCATGCATAGAAAGACCTTCCTAAACAAAATATTATATAAATACTCGCTAATATTTACTTGTAGTACTTTTATAGCTTTATTTTCTATCTTGAAACTAATCAATGGTCAATGTACAAAACTTGGAAAACAATAGAATGAACAGTATAAAAAGGGAAAAGCACTGGCAATCTCATACCCCAAAGATAATCACTATAAACATTTGGTACATGTCTCTTTGCCCATTTTTTCCCACTAGGCAAGACCATTCAGCTGAAAAGACATATACCACTATCCACACACCATTTCACAGTGTGTTACATGTTCCAGAAAAGTCTTAAGGCAATAAGATTAAATATTTCTTCTGAATAAGTTTTCTTTTTTAAATTTAAGAACTTTGGTTGACTTTTTCTAAACCTGGAAAATATTGATCGCATTGTAGAAATATACAGAAAAATAATTCAGTTGATAATGTATTTGAAAGTAAAGTTGTAAGTAGAGGGTTTTGTTATTGGTGATGTAAGAACTGGGAGAAATTGAATTCAAAACAAGAATAATGCACATAACTTCACTGTGATTGAACAGTTTATCCTCACTAGGACAAACATTTTTCTACTCTGATTCCAAAAATCTTACTACAAACCTTGTATTATTGTTAAGTACTATTTCATATCTTTTTTTTTTTTTTTTTGAGTTGGAGTCTCACTCTGTCACCCAGACTGGAGTGCAGTGGCATGCTCACAGCAACTGCAGCCTCGACCACTGGGCTCAGGTGATCCTTCCACCTCAGTCTTCCAGGTAGATTTGTAACCACAGGCATGCACCACTATTCCCGGCTAATTTTTTTTTTTAATTGTAGAGATGAGATCTCACCAACTTGCCCAGGCTGGTCTTGAACCCATGGGATCAGTCAATCCTCTCACCTTGGCCTCCCAAAATGTGTATCTGTTTTTAAATGAGGCAATGTATACAAAATACATAAATAGATTAGTTTTATTGTTATTTGAGACAGAATCTTGCTATATTGCCCAGGCTGGTCTTGAACTCCTGGACTCAAGCAATCCTCCTGCCTTGGCCTCCCAAAGTGCTGGGATTACAGGTGTGAGCCACCACACCCAGCCCATAAATAGATATTTAATAAGGCAATGTTGTAATTTATCAGGAGATCACATTTTAAAGTAATCCTACATTCTATATACCTTTAATAATTATGTGCCTTGTCTATGCATCCTTGCAAATGTTGTAAATCTCTCCAGGTAATTTATTTTATGGAATATTACTATATGATATATTTTTCTTTCCCAGTGTCCCCAGGAATCCCTGAAGTACAAAAGCAGACAATTTAACATATAGTCTTAAATACAATTTTTTTAAATCGATAGAACTTTGCACATAATATTGAAGATGTAGATGATATGCAGTCCAACCTGAATCTGCAACACCCATTCCCCTTTCCTCCCAGGAGCATCATTGTTGGGACAGGAATCCTAGGATGATGCCTGGAGTGTGCATATCTCTGAAAGTAGCCTTTCGTCTCCTAGGCCTCGGCTACATTCCTGGAATGTGAGAAGCTGCCTAGAAATCCCTCTTCATAACCTCAGTTGAACCTTTGTCTCCTCTTTGTGAACTATGGTTCTACTACTCCTCCATTAATTAACTCTGGGATAACTTTATCTTCCAGGTTTTAAGAAGTCCAAGGTTAGACAATTATTGCTGCCTGTCTAACCTCTAACATACCCTCTTCAACACATTGCTGAGGTCATTGGAAAAAAGAAACAGAAACCACAGACTCTTTATCTTCTACCTGTAACTTTTCCGACCTCTGATTGAATCACCACTCTTGACAACTAGGCCCTCCATTTTTGGTTATCATCTTATTAAATCTTTGAAAAATCACTTTGTTTAAAATATTATGCTAACATACTTTTAGAGAAATTATGGCTATAACTAACATTTTTTTAAAATGTAAGTTGACAACCACTTTAATTGGTTGCTCTAGAGGAGTGGCAGAATTTCTCTTGAAGAGAAAACTGCTCTTTTCTTTGGAAAAGCATCCAGTGAGTTTTGTTTTAACTGAGTGAGGGTAAACCCCAGGAGAGTCTGGATAAGAGAAGGTGAGCCTAAGAGAGCCAAATTTCTCTGCATCATAAAGCTACAGGAATTTTGGAGTGGGTTTTCCCCACCACTGCAGGGCAGGGGAGGGTCAGACTATGAATGAGAGAGATAAAAAACAAAAGCCTTTCTTAGAGTCTAGAGGGCATAGAGAAGGCCCTGGAAATACACAGTGAGAGGGCTTCCATTAAGGACCCCTTGAGGTGGAGATTTCAGACCACTGTAGCTAACAGTGTGACCAGTATTCTATTTTAAGTCATTCCCTATTTTGTGCTATAATTCATCTATATTATGCATATGTAACAATAAAATACAATAACACACTGCTAATCACAAGAGCACTGTCATGAAGAAGAGGGTTGCGAGTCCATATTTTGAAGCAAAGCAGACTAGAATGGGCTGGCACCACCCGTAGAGGGAGGCAGCAGGTGGAGGGAAGAAATGGAGTCATGTCAGGAGCAATAAAAAATGGGAAAAACTAAGTCTCAATTCTAGAACCTGCAGGGAAATTGAAGAACATATTGTACTTTCCACAATATGTGATTAATAAAGAAAAGGGTGCAGAAGAAATATTTTTGGCCTAAAATCAGTCTGAGCTAGATTTGAGCAAGTCTTTCCTTCTAGATTTGAGAGGGAACTCTGAACCTGGTCCACGGCCTAATTTGCCACCAGGAAAAATCGAAAACTAAAGACAAAGGCAACAACTATACTTTCTTCAATAACATTGTCCATTATAAAATTATATCCTTGTTTCTTTTCTGATATTAAAATGTCCTTTAACAAACAGCCCCAATAAAAAATGGGCAAAAGACATGAATAGATATGTCTCAAAAGAAGATATACAGGCAGTCAACAACCACATGAAAAAGCACTCAGTCTCACTAATCATCAGATAAATGCAAATGAGAACCACACTGAGACACCACCTAACCCCAGTAAGAGTGGCCATCATTAATAAAACAAACAACAGATGCTGGTGAGGACGCAGAGAAAAAGGAACACTTCTACACTGCTGGTGAGAATGCAAACTAGTGCAACCTCTTTGGAAGATAGTGTATCTGAAAGAACTAGAAATTGGAGTTCCGGGAAGATGGCGATGGCACAGGTGGGACTGTGAGATTCTCCGAAAGTGAGTTCCCATAAAGACTCTTACTTTCCTCCCCCCATCCACCCTCCACCGCCAGCTGCACCAGTCCAAAGCCTGGAGACCCTTGGTCCCACGCACAGCTGGCTGCCACGGCCCCTCTGCAGCTGCTGTTCCACCCCAGGCAGCCCCACCCCGGCCGAGTAGAGCTCCCAGCTCCCTCCTCAGCTACACCATCTCCCCTGGCTCCAAGCCACCCACTGCTGCCTGTGGAGGCACTCGGATACTGCCTTGTGGAGAACTGGGTTCCCTTGGTGGCTACACTGATCTGCTCGGCACTCAGCCACTGCCAGCTCCCTCCCTGGCTGGGCGCCAAGCCCAGTCTCAGGCCGAGGCAGCCTGTGGAGGCCCTCCATGCCCACCTCTCAGAACTATAGGCTCCATTCCCTCCTGGGGCACCCCACCAGGCCTAAGGCTACTGCTGCCCATGCAGGCCCCCAGCGCCTGTGCCTCTGGGCTCTGCACCGCTGCCTAGACTGAAGCACCCAAAGCCTTGGCCGGTGCTCAACCCTTGGAGTTCCTGGCCCCCACCCTGGGTTCCGGATCCCCGCCCAGCCCCATCTCAAGCCGCCGTTGCCCAGGGAGGCTCTAGGCACCCATTACTCAGAGATACCAGTTCCATTCCTGGCTGAAGTGCCTTGTGAGGGGCCCAAAGCTGCTGCCACTGCCCCCCACCCACCCCTTGGAGCTCCGGTCCCTGCTCTGGCTGAGGCACCCAGCAGTCTTGCACTCCACTTTCCCCAACACACCCCTGACTACAGCAGATCAGAGAACAGCTGGAGTCCTGTGACCAGGCGGAGATCTGCAGCCACTCACCCACCCAGCTCTGCCTAACCTCCAAATTGAAAGCTAAGAATCCATGGTTGTGTAAGGGAACAGTACATCTTAAAGAGGTGCTGAACAGCCACTCTCAGCTCTCGGCTCCAGCCCCGGGGGAATTCTGGGCTCCCTCCCCCAACCCAAGCTGCTGTAGCACACCAAATGCAGCACCCAGCTATTCTGCTGATTCCCAGTACCTGACACCAGACACAACACCATAGACAGTCATAGTGAATCATCCACAGACCAGACGAGTGGAGAGAAAAGATGAGTGGAGAGAAAGGATCAGCGAAAGAGGAGCTGCCATTGCAGCCATTTTTCAGGCAGAGATTTACATTGCCCCACCCATCTACGAGCAGCCTCCACCTTGGTTTCTAAGGTAACCTCGCCAAACAGGAGACAAAAGGCCCTCCCCTACACTGAATCAGACATAGGCAACTCGGTCCTCTGGCAGACTTCTCAGGCAGCAAGCCAAGGGAACCAACCCAACCTATGAGTAAGTCTATCTGCCTGCAAAGGGGAGAGGCTAGAGATCAGAGCTGAAGAGACTTTAGACACTCAGGAAAGACTCCAGAGCTAGTCTGTTTTCTTATTTTGATTTTTTATTTTATTGTTTTGACTGTTTGTTTTGCTCACTTTTGTTTGCTTTTTGAGTTAGACCACTTGTTTGTGTTGGGGAAAAGCACATCAAAAGGCATGAATTTATTGGACTATCTTTGTATGATTGCCAGTATGTTTTAGGGAATCTTGTTTGATTTTTGCTCTTTTCTGGTCTTGTGCCTCTTTTTCATTCATTAGTTGGTATGTTTGTCTGTTTTCCCTCTTACTCTTCTCTCTCTCCAGCTTCCTCTTGACCCCCCCTTCTTCCATTATTTTCCTTTTTCTTGCCTCCTTTTGTTCCAGGGAGTAAACCTAAATCCCACTGCATGAACAGATTGTAAGGCAGTGGGAAGTGGGTTCCAGTGTGCCCATACACCTGTTGGTGGATACTGGGACCTGCAGATAGATTCTGAATCACAGATTCCCCATCAATTAAACCTCAAAACTGTAAAAAGTACAGACCCAACCCACAGTCTAGCCTCAAAAATGAACAAAGCCAGAGGACCTTTATAAAGAAGAACAGAAGATTGAACAAAAGAAGTAAAAGCAACCTCACCTTCCCTGAAAAACAGAATTAAAGAAGGGGAGGGAAAGGGGGAGAGAGAAAAATCTGAACAAATGAAGAAAAATCAAAAGAAGAATATAGGTCTCTCCCAGACCCCTGAGAAGGCAGACACTGAGAAAACTGACTTTGGAATGCAAACAATGAAGAACCCCCAGAATGAATGGTCTCAAACTTCAAACCTAGATATCAAGACATTAATGGAGAGATTTAAAAGAATTGAGCGACAAGAAGAAACTAGGAAGGATTTAATAACTGAGATAACAGTAGTAAAGAATACTGTGAATGAAATAAATAACAAACTGATAAGCATGGAAAGCAGAATTAGCCAAGCAGAGGAAAGAATCTCAGAGCTTGGAAACCAAAATATAGAACTAACCCAAACTGTCAGAAACATTGAAAAGAAGCTTAAAAAGACAGAACAAAACCTTCAAGAGATGAGCAATTACTTCAAGAGTCCAAACCTAAGAATAATTGGACTTCCTGAAACAGAAAGAGAGACAGAGCCCACCTTGGAACAAATATTCCATGAGCTTATTGAGGAAAACTCCCCTCATCTCATCAGTGCTGCAAAAATTCAAACACAAGAGATTCAGAGAAACTCCTGCAAGACAACAAATGAGAAGACCAACTCCCAGACACATAGTAATTTGCCTAAACAAAGTAGGTATAAAAGAAAAAATCCTAAAGGCAGCAAGAGAAAAAGGCCAGATCACCTACCATGGAAAACCAACCAGAATAGCACCAGATTTATCTACAGAAACCCTATAAGCTAGGAGAGCTTGGAGCCCTATCTTCAAAGTTCTAAAAGATAAACAATTTAAACCAAGAATAACCTACCCAGCCAAGCTAAGCTTCATCAGTAAGGGAGAATTAAAATCTTTCCCAGATATCCAGTCCCTAAGAACTTACGCTGCCACCAGACCACCTCTACAAACAACACTTAAGAAAGTACTAAATACAGAAGAAAAGGAAAAAAGAACAACAACATTCTTCACAAGAGTACAGAAAAAAGTAAAACACACACGAACCAACCCCAAAACCAAAAGAAAGACAACAAACAAAGAGAAACAACAACAACAACTCCATAAGAACCCTATGATAGGGAACAACTCTCACATTTCAAAAATTAGCCTGAATGTGAATGGACTAAATGCACCACTGAAAAGATATAGAATGGCAAAATGGATAAAATATCACCAGGCAACAATATATTGCCTTCAAGAGACTCATCTCACTAGAAAGGACACTCACAGACTCAAAGTAAGAGAATGGGAAACAAATTTTCAGGCAAACAGAACACAAAAGAAAAGAGGAGTTGTGATCCTAATTTCAGACAAAATACTATTTAAGCTATCAAAAATTAAAAAAAATACAGGCCACTACATAATGATAAAAGGTTCTATCCATCAACAAGAAATATCTATCCTAAACATATATGCACCCAACATAGGAGCACCAACTTTCATAAAGCAGCTTCAAGGAAAACTCAAGAAAGATATTTACTCTAACATTATCATAGCTGGGGACTTTAATACCCCACTCACAACCCTAGACAGATCATCAGGACAAAAAATCAGCAACGAGATCCAGAACCTCAATGTAACTGTTGACCAAATGCACTTGATACCTACACAACACTCCACCCAACAACCACAGTATATACATTTTACTCATCACCGCATGGAACGTACTCTAAGATTGACCACTTACTTGGTCATAAATCAAGCATAAACAAATTTCAAAAGATTGAAATTTTGTCATGCACCTTCTCAGACCACAGTGGAATAAAAATATACATCAACACCAACAAGGTTCCCCCCAAACTCACAAAGACATGGACACTAAATAGCATGATGCTAAACAACTCCTGGGTCAATATTGAAATCAAAACAGAGATTAAAAGATACATGAAAACAAACAAATAGCATGATGCTAAACAACTCCTGGGTCAATGATGAAATCAAAACAGAGAAATTAGCCAGGCATGGTAGCACGCGCCTGTAGTTCCAGCTGCTTGGAAGGCTGGGGTGGAAGGATCGCCGGAGCCCAGCAGGTCGAGGCTGCAGTGACCAGGAGTAGAAACTGCACTCCAGTCTGGGCGACAGAGTGAGATGCCAACTCAAAAAAAAAAAAGAAAGAAATCAAAACAGAGATTAAAAGATACCTGGAAACAAACATGAAAATGAAGAAACATCTTACCAAAATCTCTGAGATGCCATGAAAGCTGTAGTAAGAGGGGAATTCATATCTCTACATACACACATAAAGAAAATAGAAGGATCACAAATTAACAGCCTAACAAGTCATGTTAGGAAGCTGGAAAAGCAAGATCACCAAAACCCTAACTTCAGCAGAAAAATCCAGATCACCAAAATAAAAGCCCAAAAAGAAAAAAAGATAATACAAAAAAATCAATGAAACAGAAAGCTGGTTCTTTGAAAGGATAAACAAGATCAATGGTCCCCTAGCTAGTCTGACCAAGAAAAAAGAGAAAAAGCCCAAATAAATACAATCAGAAACACAAAAGATGAAAACACATCTGACCCTGAAGAAATACAAAAGATCATTAGAGACTATTATTTACACTTGTATGGAAACAAACTTGAAAACCTTAAGGAAATGGAAAACTTTCTGACATCACACAGCCTGCCTAGGTTGAAACAAGAAGAAGTTGAGACCCTAAATAGATCAATAACAATCAAGGAAATTGGTTATGTAATAAGAAAACTACCTACCAAAAAAAGCCCTGGACCAGATGGTTTTCCAGAAGAATTCTATAAGATATTTAAGGAGGAGCTGATACCAATCCTACTGAAAGTATTCCAGGAGATTGAGAAAGATGGAACCCTTCCCAAATCATTTTATGACGCTAACATCACATTGATACCCAAGCCAGGTAAAGACCCAACAAAGAAAGAGAACTACAGACCAATATCTTTAATGAACATAGACGCCAAAATACTCAACAAGATCCTAGCAAACTAGATTCTACAATACATCTCAAAAATCATCCATCATGACCAAGTAGGCTTCACCCTTGGGACGCAAGGCTGGTTCAACATTCTCAAGACAATAAATGCAATTAAATACATCACCAGACGTCAGAACAAAAACCACATGATTATATCATTAAATGCAGAAAAAGCTTTAGATAAAATCCAGCACAACTTCTTGATAAAAACCCTCTAACATCTAGGCATACATGGAACATCAAAATAGTAAAAGTCATCTATGAGAAACTCACAACCAGCATACTCCTAAACAGACAAAAATTGGAACCATTTCCCCTGAAAACTGGAACAAGACAAGGATGTCCACTCTCTCTCCTCCTGTTCAATATAGTATTGTAAGTCCTGGCTAGAGCAATCAGAAAAGAGAAGGCGATCAGGGTACCCAAATAGGAAAAGAGGAAGTCAAGTTATCTCTCTTTGCAGACCACATGATTGTGTACCTTGAAAACCCAAGAGAATCTGTCAAAAAGTCTCCTTGCACTGATAAAGGACTTTGGCAAAGTCTCAGGGTATAAAATAAATGTGCAAAAGACAATCATATTTCTTTACACCAATAATAAACAAACCCAAATAAAAAGCATAATCCCATTCACAATAGCCACAAAAAAAATGAAACACCTCGGCATCTTCCTAACCAGAGACGTAAAAGACCTTTACAATGAAAACTACAAAACACTGCTCAAAGAAATCAAAGATGACACAAACAAGTGGAAAAATATCCTATGCTCATGGATTGGAAGAATCAACATTGTGAAGATGTCCATCTTACCTAAAGCAATCTACAGATTTAATGCAATACCCATCAAGCTACCAGCAACTTTCTCTCAGAGCTAAAAAAAACAATTCAGGAATTCATATGGAAACACAAACGACCAAGAATAGCCAGAACAGTCCTCAGCAAAAAAAACAAAGCAGGAGATGTCACATTACCAGATTTCAAACTTTACTATAAAGCTACAATCATCAAAACAGCTTGGTATTGGAACAGGAACAGGTATATAGACCAATGGAATAGAATTGAAATTCCAGAAGCAAAACCTCAATTTCTCAACCAACTCATCTTCAACAAAGCCCTCACCACCTACCACTGGGGAGAGGAGAACCTAGTCAGTAAATGGTGCTGGGAAAACTGGTTGACCACATGCAGAAGATTCAAATAAGACCCCTATCTATCCCCATACACAAAAATTAACTCTAAATGAATCAGAGACCTAAATGTAAAACCTCAAACCATAAGAACCTTAGAAAATGCAGGATACAGCCCTATGGAAATTGGAACTGGCATCCAATTCCTGAACAAAACTCAAAATGCACAGGCCATAAGAGACAAGATAGACAAGTTGGACCTCATTAAACTGACAAGCTTCTGCAAAGCCAAAGAAACCATCAAGAGAGCAAGCAGACAGTCCAAAGACTGGGAAAAAGTATTTGCCAACTTCGTGTCTGACAAAGGCCTAACATCTTGGATCTACAAGGAACTCAAATGTGCTGAAAAGAAAGAAAACAAACAATCCCATTACAAAGTGGGCAAAAGATATGAATAGACACTTCTCAAAAGAAGACATATGAGCAGCCAACAGACACATGAAGAAATATACAACCTCACTAATCACCAAGAGATGCAAATTTAAACTACATTGAGATACCACCTAACTCCAGGCAGAATGGCCATTATCAATAACTCAAAAAATAACAGATGCTGGAGAGGATGTGGTGAAAAGGGAACACTTCTACACTGTTGGTGGGAGTGTAAACTAGTACAACCTCTGTGGAAATCAGTGTGGCAATTCCTAAAACCTCTAAAAATTGACCTTCCATATGACCCCACAATCCCCCTACTTGGGAATATACCCTGAAGAACTCAAATCACTCTATGAAAAAGATGCCTGCACACGTATGTTTATTACAGCATTGTTCACAATAGCAAGAACCTGGAACCAACCATGCTGTCCACCAAAAGAGGACTGGATTTTTTAAAATGTGGTACATATACATGATGGAATACTATGCAGCCATAAAAAGAACAAAATCATGAATTTCGCAGCAACCTGGATGGAGCTAAGTGACTTCTCACAGAAACAAAGATCTGAGTATCACATGTTCTCACTCTATCATAATACTATAAGAAAAGGATTGACAGTGGCGGGAAACTATAGGGGGGCAGGGAGGGGAAAGGAGGTGAGAATAACCCCTTATCAACAAGGGTGCCTGAACGATGCATATTTGTATACCTAACACTTAACTGTACTCCACAATTTCAAAATAAAAAATATGTTTTATAAAAAGAAAAGAAAATACACTATTAAAAAAAAAAAAAGAACCTCATGACAGGGATAATTTCTCATATCTCAATAATTAGCCTGACAATGAATGGACTAAATACACCACTGAAAAGACACAGAATGACAAATTGGATAAAATATCATGATGTAACCATATGTTGTTTCCAGGAGACTTATCTCACCAAAAAGGACACCCACAGACTCAAAGTGAGAAGATGGAAAACAAGTTTTCAGGTGAACGGAACACAAAAGAAAGCAGGAGTTGTGATCTTAATATCAGACAAAATACCCTTTAGCTATCAAAAGTTTAAAAAGATACGGAAGGTCACTACATAATGATAAAAGGTTCCATCCATCAACAAGAAATATCCATCCCGAACATATATGCACCCAACATAGGAACACCAGCTTTCATAAAGCAGCCTCTAGGTAAACTTTAAAAAGATATTGACACTAACATGGTCATAGCTGGGGACTTATATACCCCACTCACAACCCTAGACAGATCAAGACAAAAAATCAACAAGGAGATCCAGAACTTCAACATGACACTTGACCAAATGGACTTAATTGATTCCTACAGAACACTCCATCCAACAACCATGGAATATATATTCTAGTCATCACCACAAAGAACATGCTCCAAGATTGACCACATCCTTGGCCATAAGTCAAATATTTAAAAATTTCAAAAGATTGAAATACTGCCATGCACCTTCTCAGACCAGAGTGGAATAAAAATAAATATCAACACCAACAAAGTTCCCCCAAAACCCACAAAGACATGGACACTAAACAGCATGATGCTGAACAACTACTGGGACAACACGGAAATGGAAACAGAAATTAAAGGATTCCTGGAAACAAATGAAAACAAAGATATATATTACCAAATTCTCTGGGATGCCATGAAAGCAGTACTAAGAGAGGAATTCATATCTCTACAAACACATATCAAGAAAATGAAAAAATCACAAGTTAACAGCTTAACAAATCACCTAAGTCTACTGGAAAACCAAGACCACTAAAACTCTAACTTCAGCAAAAGAATCCAGATCACCAAAATAAAAGCCCAAATCCGGAACATAGAAGACAAAAAATATAATATAAAAAAAAAAAATCAATGAAACAAAAAGCTGGTTCTTTGAAAGGATGATAAAGATTGATGGACCCCAAGCTAGAATTACCAAGAAAAAGAGAGAAAAAACCCAAATAAGCACATTCAGAAATAGAAAAGATCAAGTCATAACTGACCCCAAAGAAATACAAAAGATTGTCAGAGATTACTATGTACACTCATATGAAAACAAACTTGGAAACCTGAATGGAATGAAGGACTTTCTGACATCACACTACCTTTCCAGGTTGAAACAAGAAGAAATTGAGTCCCTAAATAGACCAATCACAACCAAGGAAATCAACTATGTCATAAGAAAGCCACTCACAAAAAAAAAGCCCTTGACCAGATGGCTTTCCAGCAGAATTCTACAAAACATAAAAGGAGGAGCTGAAACCAATCCTACTGAAAATATTCCAGGCAATTGAGAAAGATGAAACTCTCCCAGATCATTTTATGAAGCTAACATCACATTGATACCCAAACCAGGTAAAGCTCCAACAAAGAAAGAGAACTACAGGCCAATATCCTTGATGAACATAGATACTAAAATTCTCAACAAGATTTTAGCAAACCAGATCCAACAACACATCTCAAAAATCATCTACCATGACCAAGTAGGCTTCATTCCCAGGATGCAGTGCTGGTTCAACATCTGCAACCATAAATGTAATTAAATACATCAACAGATGTAAACACAAGAACCACATGATTATATCATCATTTGCAAAAAAAAGCTTTCAAAAATATCCAGCATCCAGCACCCTTTCTTAATAAAAACCCTCAAACATCCAGGCATAGATGAAACATACCACAAAATAGTAAGGGCCAGTTACAAGAAACACACAGCCAGCGTACTGCCAAACAGACAGAAATTGAAACCATTTACCCTGAAAGCCAGTACAAGACAAGACTACCCACTCTCACCCCTCCTGTTCAACATAGTTTTGGAAGTCCTAGTTAGAGCAGTCAGACACAGAAAGAAATCAAAGGTATCCAAATAGGAAAAGAGGAAGTTAAGTTATCCCTCTTTGCAGATGACATGATTCTATACCTTGAAAACCCAAGTTAATCTATCAAAAAACTTCTTGCATTGATAAAGGACTTTGGCAAAGTCTCAGGGTATAAAATAAATGTGCAAAAGATAGTTGCATTCCTATACACCAAAAATAGACAAACAGAAACCCAAGTAAAAAGCACAGGCCTATTCACAACAGCCACAAAAAATGAAATACCTTGGCATCTTCCTAACCAGAGAAGTGAAAGAACTTTACTATGAAAACTATAAAACACTACTCAAAGAAATCAAAGATGACACAAACAAAGGGAAAAATATTCCATGCTCATGGATTGGAAGAATCAACATTGTTAAGATGTCCATTCTACCCAAGGCAATCTACAAATTTAACGAAATCCCGATTAAATTACCAGCAGCATTCTTCTCAGATCTGGAAACAATAATACAGGAATTCACATAGAAACATAAACAACCACAAATAGCCAAAACAATCATCAGGGGAAAAAAAGTAGGAGGTATCACGCTCCCAGACCTTAAACTTTATTACAAAGCTAAAGCTACCATAACAAAAACAGCCTGGTGTTGGTACAAGAACAGGCATATCCAATGGAACAGGATCAAGATTCTGAAGCAAAACCTCAATTTCTTAACCAATTGATCATCATCAATAACTCAAAAAAGAACAGATGCTGGAGAGGATGTAGGGGAAAGGGAACACTTCTACAATCTTGGTGGAAGTGTAAACTAGTACAATCTCTGTGGGAAAGTTTGGTGATTCCTAAAATATCTGAAAATCAACATTCCATGCAAATCAAAACCACCTAACCCCAGGAAGAATGGCCATCATTAATAAAACAAACAACAAGCCGGGCTCAGTGGCTCAGCCTGTAATTCTGCGCCTTTGGGAGGCTGAGGTGAGTGGATTGCCTGAGCCCGCGGTTCGAGACCCGCCTGGGCAGCGAGACCTCATCTCTACAATAAAATTTTAAAAAATTAACCGGGCGTGGTAGCGTGCGCCTGTAGTTCCGGCTACTCAGAAGGCTGAGGCGGAAGATCGCCAGAGCCCAGCAGGTTGAGGCTGCGGTGGCCGGGAGCGGCCACTGCACTCCAGTCTGGGCGACAGAGTGAGACTCCAACTCAAAACAAACAAACAAACAAACAACAACAGATGCTGGCGAGGATGCGGAGAAAAAGGAATACTTCTAAACTGCTGGTGGGAATGCAAACTAGTGCAACCTCTTTGGATGACAGTGTGGCGATTTCTGAAAGAACTAGAAATTGACCTGTCATATGACCCAGCAATTCCCCTATTAGTAATATACCCAGAGGAACTCAAATCACTCTACAAAAGAGATACCTGCACACACATTTGTTGCGGCTCTATTCACAATAGCAAAAACATGGAGCCAACCATGTTGCCCATCAAAGGTGGACTGGATTTTAAAAATGTGGTACATATACACAATGGACTATTTTGCAGCCATAAAGAAAGACAAACATATGGACTTCACAGCAACTTGGATGGATTTAGAGTCTGTAATACTGAGTGATCTATCACAGAAAC